>NW_021319275.1:161526-189470 GCF_001605985.2 Dendrobium catenatum | reverse complement strand
CAAAAATAATAAATAAATAAAATAAATAAATTGGTTCATTTTCAACTATTAGTACAAGACAATGTTAAGTCGTACAGATGACTAACAAAGTACAAAACTCCCTTCATACCAGATTATACCAAATGAACTGGTTTATTTTGAACTATTCATACAACACAATGTCAGGTCATACAAATGACTGATAGAGTATGAAACTCCATATGTAGTTGATCGTACCATATAAATACATTCATTTTTAAACTATTCATACATTATGATCTATGATCATGGAGTGTGAAGGTAAGTCAGATGACTTGAAATTTTCAGTTTTTGGATAGTTTTTGCATGTGGTTTCTATATAAAAAGTCCTAAAATCTGTCATATTATCCTAGAGCTATGAATTTATCTTGAGAGTGTTCATTATGAGTGTGTTTGGGAGAGATTTTGTAAATTAAAAGTGTGAGATCTAGTGAAGTGGGATTGTGAGGGATTCACAAGGTTTCCCTGAGTGAGAATCTCTTTATCTTCTTCAAGTTTAAGCATAAATTTTTTGGAGGCTTTAGGAGGAGTTCTTCAACATTGAATCAAGATTCTCTGTCTTCACCAGGAGGGTGATAAAGGACATCATGGTACTCTGCCTTCATCATGAGGGTGAAAAAGGATGTAACAATACTCTGCTTTCATTAGGAGGGTGAATAAGAACATTATGGTACTCTGCCTTCACTAGGAGGGTGAAAAAGGATGTAACAATATGCTTCAATTACATAGAAAGTGTAAAAGACATCAGTTCTCTACTGACCTGGTTGGTGGAAGAGAGTTTGTAAGGGCTTCTCCACCTTATTATGGGGGGGAAAGGAGAATCACTATTGTTTAGTGCAATACCTGGAGAAGGAGGCTCCAAGAAGTGGATTTAGGTCAAGTTTGATTGAACCACTATAAAATTTGATGTTTATCTTTTGTTATTTATTTTTCTACTTTTTATTTTCTGCATTTAAAATTTTATGGTTTAAAAAATTTTGTAATACTCATTTCTTTAAAACAACAGCATTTTTCAGGATTAGTGATTCAAATTCTCTAAAAGGGCATTTAAGTATCTAAGAATATTTATTTAAAATAACAAATTCACTCCCCCCCTCTTATTTGGCCTTGGGACAGTTCTAGTAGATCTAACGATCAATACGAACTAACAATAATATATAGAAAGTAAAGTGCAAAAAATAAAAAGAACAACAACAATAGTAGATCCCCCCACTTAGTCTTGAGACAATTCTAGTATATCTAACGATCAATACAAACTAACAATAATACAGAGAAAGGAAAGTGTAAAAAGTAAAAAAGAACAAACATACTATAATTTTATAGTGATTTGGTCAAATTGACCTAAGTCCACTCCCTAGAGTCCTCCTCTCTATGTATTGTACTAAATACTTTAATGACTCTCCTTTAGTCCCCTCGATAAAGCATAGAAGTCATCAAAAAAATCACTTCCACTCTTGGTGTGATTGAGAACCAAAATCCATTTCACCTTCTCTGGTGTGGTGAAGTAATTGAATCTCTTTAACCTTCCCTAGTGTGGAGGAGTAGCCAGTGGCCCTTTGATACTAAGAGCTTCTTTATGTAGTTTCCCTCAAAAAAGAAACACATGGAGGAACAAGGTGGACATTGGCCAGAGCAACCATATGAAAATACCTTCTCACACACCCTTGCACCCATAAGGTTCTTCTCCCTCTCTCAAAACCTCACCTCTCTCTACCTTGCTTAAATCTCTCTCTTCAAATTCTTGCTTACAGAAGACACAGACCCTCAGATAGCTAAAAACTACCTCAAATGATTTAAGAGATGTTTAAATAGTAGGCTTCTGGTAAAACCCTAATTTTTAATTATGTCATCACTATTTGTGCATTATGATTAGTACAAATGTATGATGAATAGTGTACAGTATGTTCAGTTTGATTTCTTAACTGATCGTAATGTATGAATGAATAATAAAATAGTATGATTTTTTAAAATCAATAATTAATCATACATGATAAAACAAATGTAATTTAGAGAGACCTTGGGTAAGTCGTACAACCTGATAGAGTAGAAAAGTGTAGAAGTAGACATTTCTAAGTCATAGTATTGAGGTATTAACTTTTATAATCTAGTCTTTATTTACTTGATGTATAGATGATTAGAAAGTTAACTGGATAAGTGTAATTATATTTTAATGAAATGAAATGAAATCTTTGATCTAGGTTAATGCATATAGATTTTGATGAAATAAAATATGTTTATACTACTTTATTATTTGGATTAGTAATTTTGCTCATCTCTAATTGATGTATGTGTTAATTAATTATAGGCTTAAGGATTTTAATTTTTCTATTAGATCTTAGGCCGTTACATCAGGTGGCTAAGGATTGGCTAATAAAGTTGGAGAAGTCTTTTGATAGCATGCAAACTCTAGAGAATTATAAAGTACAATTAGCTGTATTTTTGTTTAATTGTTAAAATGAGTGTTGGTGTTAAGGGCCAAAAAAGGGAGAAGTTATAGAGTTGGACAAATACTGAGATCACTTAGGAAGAATTTTTAAGATATTTAAGGATAGATTTGTGTCACTATAAGCTAGGTAGTAAATTTAGGAATTAATTCTAAGTTTGGTGTAAGGATGTGAGGCTGTAAATAATACAAATCAGAGTTCATTGAATTAGGTGTAACACTCACGTTTATAATAAATAAAATACTTGCTTACCTAAATATGATATGATAATAATTTTAAGAATGAATTTGCTAGTTTGGGTGCTTACTTCGCCTCTATGGCTGGGAGGAGTTTGTTATTAATGCTTGGTTTCTTTCCCAGGTTTTGTTTTATCCCAGACTTTGCATTTGTCTGGGATACATCAACTAGCAATTTCACTTTATGCCAGTAGTGTTCATGGTTATCCCTTATTGAGATAGTGGTATTAGTCTTGTATTAATACGACCATGTTGTTATATGAGTACAAGGTCTGCAGTGTGGTTTTCACATTGATAAAAATAAGGATATGTTCATAATTTTTTAGTGGAATTTCTTCACATATATTTTGTATAATTATTATTGGTCTCAACTCCTATCTATTTACAAACTTCTTTATTATTTTCATGTGTTACTGTGCTTGTTTCCCTTTTGCAATATCTTTGTCTTGTAGGTTTTTTTGGACAAGATGAGTAGTTTTTGCAAGAAGACTGTGCTAAATGCCTATTTTCTTATCTTCTTTTTTTGGGTGTTTCTTACTTGCAGACCTAGAATATTATTCAGTGATTTTGTAATTCTTAGTATAGGGAACCATAAGCTCTTAGGTTTTATTTTAAAAATTTTTGTAGCTTTATCGAGCATTTCGAAGCTGAAGGTCCCCTCTAAGGATTATATAACCTTCTTTTTTATCAACATATAGGCCTCTTTGTAGGTTTCCAAAAAAAAAAAAGATTGGTATTGGTATTGCAATATCATTTATTATCATGATTATTTTTAGTTGGATTGAAAAGAATACTAAGAAATTTAATTTGTGAATAAAATTGATAAGGATAGATTTACCCTTGAGGGCATCATGGCACTGGTGTGGGCAGCACTGTGGCACTAAGTTCTCTATATAATGGAAGAAAAATGGAGGCTCTTGGGAAAATTAGAGCACTAACCATGTGGCGCTGCAATGTTGCCTTATCTGTTTAATGGATAATGCTTGAGAGGGCCATGGAACTAAGGGAACGGTGTTGTGATTTTGAGGACTTGGGTTATAAAAAATTTCTAGAGATGAGAAAACCTTGGGAGTGCACCATTGTTGGGTAATGTAGCACTATAGTGTTGGGCATTTTTTTTAAAATTTTTTATATAAATATTTAAACCCATTACCCAAGTTTCCAAAGCCTCGCTCATTTAGTCAGGAGAAAATAAGAGAAGAAGAAGAGAATGAAGAAGAGAGAAAAAAAAAAAGAAAGAGAAATAAGATTTTGAGGCCATAAAGCTGATTTTTTTCATTGAGCAAATTAGGAAAAGTTTTCCTCTCCATGTAGGTAATTGTTAGCTTATATATGTTTTCATTTATTTTGATTTTTATATGATTTATGGGTTTTTAAATTGATTAGAAAATATAAAAGATGTGATATTTTGATTTCTAACGAACTTTCATCATATAACTTTTAGTATATTTTATGTTCGCTCATGGTTTACATATTTTAACATGATCTTATTGATATTTCACAAGGTAGTTTTGTAGTTGATGCATACTCTCTTAAAAAAACTAAGATAAATATACACATATGATTGATAAATAACTATTGGATTAAGATTTTATAAAATTATTTACATGTATATTAGATTAACATAACACATATGGACAATGATGGGCTACACATAGCTAATATAGCATGCACGATTAATATTGTATGATTTAATTGGCTTCAACATATAGATATGCACCGATTTACTTGTTGAATATGCATATATGAAATTAAAGATATAGTGTTGATTATTAAACAATGTCATTATGATTTACATGATATTATCTATGCACATAAAATATGACATGTTTTTGTATGTGTGTGCATATCTCTTATGAAATGTGTGTAAGCAATAAAAACTAGATACTGAATGAAACTAATTAATTATGGCCAAGATATGATACGATATCTTGTGCATGAGGGTGGGCTGTTGAGGTTTCCTTTAAATGAACACAATACATAATATGATGGGAGGCAAAATGAGACAATAATATTAATGATTAGAGTGATGAATCCTATATTATGCCACCTGACTATGAATAAGATTGATATGATATGATATGATTGATATTGTATAGTGTATGATACTATATAGGGATGAATAATACAGTCTGATTAGCTAGAATTCTCACTTGATATTGATATATAAAGATTAATGATGCATGTATATGATTTGAGGATGATATTATGAATAGTATTAATATACATAAGATATGCTTCAATATGATAGTATGCATAACATTGAGACATGTGAACATGATATGTATATATGATACATATGATCATTCATTAGAATACATGCTGATACACATAAGATTTATACATTAACACATTGGTATATATGATTATAAGATATGAACATTAGGATAGATAGGAATGTATGATTCCAACAAGATGATTTTGATCATACTTACACATATGATATTGATATAAGAATACTTATAGAATAATATTGACTCAACATAGATTATGATTAAATTAATAACACTAAGCATATTGATCTACTTTTCGTACATTAAATACAATTGTAGGTTTATGTGACCTACTGAGCTGTACGCTCACTTTATCTATTTTAGGAAAGGGTAAGGCAGTAATAGAGTAGATTAAGAGAGCTGTTATTATAAAGGTATTATTCCTTAGTGTTAGATGAATTCTTTTGTAATCATGATGGAAATGTATTTTGATGAACTGATAATGAATCATGATTATTGTAAATCTGTTATTGTGAGTAAGTGCATGCGTATCCAGGATAATGTTTTATTTAATATATTGATAGATTTTGGTAGTTCTGAATATAAATTACATGTTAAAGAAATTCTCTCCAATAATATATTATGGGCATAAGAATCGGTCATGTACTTGACTTGGTATGAGCCATTAGAGTGTATGGGTTATATTAGGTTAGATCATGATACTAGGTATGACCGTGAGCTTGTTAATACCTTAGAAGAGAAGTGTTATAGATTTTTAAGATGACTTAGAGATAATTTGAGGCACCCATTAGTTTTGTTTAGGATCAAATATTTTGCTGAGTTGTTAAAAGAGCAAGGATGGTAAAGAATGATTTGATATCCACTTAATACATTAGGGTTACAAATAGGAAGAGGTTGAGAGGAGAGCCGCCTAGGAGTGGTGTTAACAGGAAGAAGAGAAGGTTTGGGGCTTATTATTCTCAGAGAGAAAGTTATGTTATTCATGGGAGCATTTATATGAGTATTGCCCTGGTGTGTCCTTCCTGTTGAAGATGGCATCATAAAAATTATTATCTATTCACAAGCCAGTGTTTCTATTGTGTTTTATGGGGAACCATACAACTTAGTATTCTTAGAGGTCTTTAGAGGGCAAGTCTAATGTTGGAGAGGAGTAGAGGCAGTAAAGATCGAGAAACCCTATCATGAGCCACTATGGTCTTCAAGCAGGGGTGGAGGTAGATTTTTCGGGTTTCAGTCCAAAGGAGCCCAAAGAGAGTCCATGTTATAGTTAGTGCTTCTTCAACATAGCCCAAAGTTTATAGCTTGGCCTAGTAAGAGGTTAAGGATGCAACTCATTTCTATATAATCCTATAAGATTTTATTTGATTCTAAAGTAAGTCACATTTCCTTGTTCGAGAAATTTCTAGATTATTTGATTCTTATTCTTGTGTTTTTATTATATGATCTACTAGTTTTATTGCAAAGTATAGATTATTTGGATGTTAATAAGCTTGTAAATGTGAGCTTAAGATTTGAAGTCGAATGTTAGAGCCTGAGCTGATTGTATTACCCTTAATAGAGTTTGATTTTATATTGGATATGTACTAGTTGATTAAGTATGGGGCTTATATTGATTTCAGTGGAAAGAGGGTAGCTCTATGTGTTAATGGAGAGATATTTTAATTTTTTGGGTGTTATAGGTCTGTTTACATCTTAAATTATTGGCTCTACAAGTTGATAAGCTTTGGAAGAAAGGGAATCCTATATTTCTTACATATGTGAGAGATGGGCGTAAATCTTTTAGTGTGATTGATGATGTTCTACTAGTATAAGAGTTTTCAGATGTGCTCCCTAAGGAGTTGGTGAGTTTAAATCCTAAGTGATAGGTGGAGTTTTGTATTGAGGTAGTGCTAGGTACCATATCTATTACAAAATATCCATATGGAATGATGTTTAAAGAATTTCAAGAGTTGAAAGTTCAATTGTAGGTGTTTTTGAATATACACTTTATTAAACCTAATACTTCCCCACATAGTGTACTTGTGTTTTTTGTTAGGATGAAGGATGACACAAAACAAATGTATTGATTATCAAAAATTAAATAAGGTGACCATCAAGAACAAATATTCCTTGCTTTATTGATGATTTGTTTGACAAATTATAAGATTTTAAAGAAAGAGTTGAGGTCTTGCTATCATCAATTGAGTGCGAGAGCAAAACATATGATAAAGATAGTACACATTATGAACACTATGAGTTTTTAGTTATACAATTTGGAGTGATGAATGCACTAATAATGTTCGAAGGGGTGTTAGTAAAGTTTTATAATAAATTCATCACCAATGCTCTAATACCATGAGGGATAAAGGAGCTCTTAAGGGAAAAAAAAATCAACATTTTATTTGAATTTAACTAAGGAGTATGATTTATAATTCAATAATAAAACATTTCAATTGAAATAAAGGTTTAACCATATTCTACATGTAAAAGTTAATGTGACATATTTATCATTTATTATATCAAATTTTCATGGAATCCATTCATCACTACATTCCTTGAAAACAAGTCGATCTCAGCCATTGCAAAAACCCCGATCTCTCATTTTGGCTCATCCCCGACCGTCACGCTATTCACTGCTCTGGAGAAACCTTGCCCGCCGTCCCTGTAGCTGGTTTGATGTGACGGACTCTGTCCCGCCGCTGCGCCGTATGTGCCGCCGAAACTTCATACACCGCCTCGACCGCCACCTCACACAGTGCCTCACTCAATCCTCCGGCTCTGTCATTCCCCCGGCTCGCTCGAACCTCCATCTTCTCACACGTCGCCTGTCCTCTGTCACGCCGCACGCCGCATGTGACCTTTCTCCTCACTCGCTTCTCTTCTCTTCTACCACCGTTTCCTCTTTCCTTAGGTTCAGGTGGAATCATCTTGACACTGTGCTTGAGGACAGCGAAGCTTTGTCTTGGTTTCAGTCTTGACATCTTGAGCTTCCCAGGTGATCTTTTCCTACTCCATAAGCCTCAATTTCTATATAAATCTTTCAAGTAACGAACCCTAAGGCATAGATTCCAAATCCCTAGTGTTCAAAAGCTGATATAGTTTTGGTTCGCTTATATTGAATCAGACACTCTAGCACTTGAAAGCTGTTTTACTTCATATAATTTTCTGATGAGTGTCTTTTTAAGCATGGACAGCGATTAGAACAGTATTCACATTGTTATCATGATTACTTCAATATACACTTAACCAAGTTGTCGTTTTCCATGCTATTAACGTGCGTTTGGTTTTTTGAAGTGCCTATTTATGACATCTGAAATAAATGCCATACGTATGATAATAAATTATCCTCTAAACCATTTGATTAGTGATGAGCTTTGATTTATAACCAAGTTTTGGAATAGAAAGAAGATTTGAGGAAGGATCTTTTGTTTACATTTATCTAATTTAAGAGTCTATTTTGGAGAATATTGTTTAAAGTCATTGCTTGATTTCTATTGTTCCGTCTTGTCTTGCTTGGTTGTTGAATCTTGATTTATGCTTTGTCGAGGATAACAATTTTATTTTATTTTCTAGGTTTTTGGTTGTGAAATTGAAATGCGCTTGAATTGGCATCCTGAATGCATAGTGATGTTAGGTCTCAGTCCTATTTGATTTCAAAGTATTTTGAACTTGAGAAAAAAATCCATTTTTATTGACAACATATGCTTCATTTGAGATAGTTTTCTTACCTCTTTCTAAAGTAACTTTCTAGTACAAAAATTTTGTGAATTAGAATTTTTTTTAATAGAAAGTTGCTTTAGAAAGCGGTAAGAAAGCTTATTCCAAATGAAGCCTTAGATAGCCAACTCAACTTACAAATGAATTTCTAGTAACTTTTTGATTTACTTTAGCAACAAAAAAACTAAATTTTTTGAATCTATCACTGAGTGAAATGTCTGAATATGTACATAAGAAATGAGATTACTAATATTATTTCCTTATATATCTCATAATAATCCGTTTGAATAATTCCTTAGGTCCTTCCAAAATTCGACATTCAATGAAATGTTATGATACATTGAGATGGAAAGAGATGAAATAACTTAAAATAAACCCTCTAATGCAAGCCATTTTTATCATATAATAGATGAGGGAAACCATGTTATATTATGGTAAATTTGAAGTAAGAATTGTTATGCTATAATAGTGAGAAAGATAACAAGCATAATTTACTCCTTAACAAAGTCAAGGGTAACAAGGGATTAATGTTTCAAATAAGCCATCAATGATATTAATATCATGCTTAAAGAATTCTGATAATAAGATCACCTAGTTGAAATTTATTTTTAGCACAAGCATCTACTAGCAAGGTTGCTTTAGGTATTTATTTTTGCAATTTGAAGCATAAATTTTGAAACCCCTTTGATTATGATGTGCAATAGCTATGCCTAAGCCTATCATAAGAGTATTTGAATGCTTGCACTCGATCGTGTTGAACCTTGTTAACTCTATTTCCTTGAAAGGATTCGGTTCACATGTACATGGATAACATTCAGTTCATTTAGGTATTGGTCATATTACAGGCTTTGTTGATTTTACTCTCATATTTTGAAGATGTGGTTTGAAATATAGATTTCTAGACTATACTTTGTTGGCATGACACGAATAATTTTCATTTAAAATGAATTTTTCTTGTAAGAGGCTTTGACGATTTTATGCAAATAAAAGATAAAATGATTTAGTGGATTTTGTTAGAAAGTATTCGATTCCCTTTCTACATGATTGCTAGTTTGCTTGAATCGATGAAGAATATGAATTAAAAATCATTTTCTTAACCACCATTATTTGAAAATTATTGCATAAATATTTGTTAGGGGTTGAAGTTTCTCAACTTCAATTATTGTGAAATGTAGGATCAAATAGGGAAAAAGTGTTGGACTTATGATTGTGCCCTATAGGCAAGATGACTAACTTAAAACTGTGCATGCAACATGATGATTATGAATTTGAAAGAGGATTTGCAAGCTCCTTAAATGTGGTGACATGCCTTTCTAGTTGCTACATGCTTCTTAAGAGTGTATAATTTTATTTTATTTTTTTCTTGAAAGGCATTGATAGCCATTTAAAATTACAATAATTTTGACTTTGAATAATGGTATGCATATCATAGTATACTCAATTATTTGTGTTTGATAGTTGTTACATTTCTCGAGGATAAGTATGCCTTTCAAAAAAGTTGCATGACTTTGTCCGAATTCAGTTGTTTGCACAAATGTATTGTCGTTAAAACAAGCATGCAACTTTTCAATCTGATATCATTACTTGTATTCTATCTGCTTGTATATTTTTCAAGAGCTTGCTAGTGTGCTTAATTTTGTTTGTTTGTGGACTCGGTTGCATTTGTAAATTATATTGTATTGCTCATTTTATAGTTGCATAATCTTTTTGCAAGGAACAATTTTTAACCAATAAATAAATGAGCGGCTTAGGTCATTTCTACATTTAAGTTTCATTCACATTGTTCTGATAGTTCCAAGTAAAGCGTGGAGGTTATGGTCGCGCTCGTAAGTGAGCTTTCAAGTCCTTTGTAGGTCCTTTTTGGGTTTAGTTCTGATTCATTTGAAGCAACATGTATTGTGTTTGAATTGTTTGTTTTGATTTTCATTTGACAACATTGATTGATTAATTTCAACTTGTTGTGTTTGTGTCTAGAAGGCTCTTTTTTTTTAATTTATTTTTAAGTTTAGTCAATGAGAATTTTGGCTGCATCTCGACATCACCTCCGTGTAACGGTCATCATAGGGAATGCTAGGTCTGACCTTCATTCCAGAAAAAAAAAACATGTATGGTTTGTGTAATACACCATGGCCAGGCTTTTCAACACTTGCCATAACATGAAATGCATACATGGGTCTAAATGAGAGATTTTGCCACACATGACATTTACCTTCTGGCATAATGAAAAGCATGTCTAGCGCTTATCTACTATCTTGTGAGTGACGCCTATGACTTTTGTTTGCCATGCTAAAAAAAATTGCACAGGTTTTATTTGATGTGTCAAACACATTGTAGCTGGGCTTTTGAGAGGTTTAAATGGCTACATTTTATATCACTGTAAGGCGATAGATGAGATTGTGACGAGAAGAGAAAATACACATTTTTTTCACTTTTTCCCTTTGTTTTTTATTCTTTTTATAGCTTTCTTCTTTTTAAATACTTCTATGTCTCTTTTTTTCTTTACATGAAGAGAGGGGCAATCTTGGGACTTGTGGAGGGAGGGAGTGAGGAGATGACATAACTAAGGATAAAACTCAGTTGGACAAACTATTGTGCGTGGTCGGTGGTCACAATCTTGGGCAAGTTAGTGATAAAGGTCGCTTGCATGTGTTCGAGGCGAGAGGAGGTTTGACGAGTGAGGTTGAAGGCAATTTGCACGAGTGAGAGAGAATGAGAGAGCAGCATGCGCCACTAAGAAGAATGAGGTGAGAATGGGTGAGCGAAATCAAGAGATGTTGTGAGAGTATATATATATATATATAACTCCCACGTGAAGTGGTGCTTAGGAGTGGAGAGGAGCGTTGTGTGGAGAATTTGGGAAGAGAGGACTAGGGTGGGTGTTTAAGAGAAGAATTGGTTAAAAAGGGGTGGTCTAGGAGCGTAGAAATTCAAGATAAGTTGGGGAATAATATTGAGGACAAAGGAGAGAAGGGCATGACAAGAGAAACATTTATGCTCGACAATCAAGGAGATGATTTTGTTCAATGTTTCATACAAAATTCAAAATCATGTCATTTAGGGGCTGTTTGGCAACAAGTGGGATTTAGCCTTAGTGGGATTTAGTAAATCCTATAAATCCGGATTTAGTAAATATGAAATGTGTTAAATCCTGAAAACTGTTTGGTATGCCAAATGTTAAATCCTGAGAAATTGTTTGGTAACATATTCAGGATTTATAGCAGTTAGGGATTTAAATGTGAAGAAGATAATTATAGCTTAAAAATAAATTTATAATTAAAAATAAAAAATATAATGTGTTATAAATTTAATAATATGTTAAGTACAAATTACTCATTAATTATTATTTACACAATTAATTATATATTTAATAATAGATATATTAAGTTATATTAATTAATCTAATTATATTAATATTTAATTACTAATTATACAATTAAGTTAAATTAGATAATTAATTTATGCACTAATTATACAATTACTACCCCTCGGATTTACTAAATCCCGGATTTAAGCCGTAAATCCGTAAATCCGGGATTTACCGAATCCCGGGATTTAACGCGCGCACAAAAACTGTTTGGCTGGATTTAGCGTAAATCCGACTTAAATCCCGCTGTAAATCCAATACCAAATAGCCCCTTAGTGCTCGACATTACATTGGAAGGAGAAGAATGAGCAATTTCCAATATTTTAGCACTTCTAGCATTGTAGAAGTTAAAATAGGTGTCACTTTAGGTTAGTTGACTATAGTAAGTTGTGTCATTATGTGACCTTTTTCATTTTGTTGGAACTCAATTTACATACTATGGTGCAAACATGATTTTTTTTTTTAATTTAAATGTGGGCTTGCTGGCCTCTAAAGGAGTGGAATACTTTGTCAGTAGTTAGACTTCTGGCTTGCAACCTTAGGCTTCTTTTTTTTATTTTAAAATTTTAGTATCAAAATTTTGATTTGTTTAGCAAATATGCAATTGGAAACTCTCTATTGCGTCTGCACCTCCATGGCTACATGACCATGCGAAAAGAAAATGCACTGCAGCTCCCATAGTGATAGTGACTTTATTTCAAATATTGTAGCACAAAAACAACATGGGAAATGAGCAAATGAGGGCCTATATATATATATATATATACACTAACTCTTTCACACCAATCCAAAACTCAATAATGTTTGAGTTCTCATCAGTTGAACAGATATGAATAACGGGTGAATTTATTATTTTATTTCATTATGAAACGATATTGACAACTTTAATGCGTAGTATTTTGATAAATCATATTTTGTAATGAATTTTGATGTTGTATGGAAAAAATAAGAGTATCATTATTTTTTACACTAGACTCATGCTAAATCGGAAGCTTGGCTTAATGAGTCCATTTTGATGTTCATTGATTATAAGACTTGCATGTTTGTGTAACTATGGGAGTAAGCAGTTTATTATTGTAAGCAGTTTTTTTTTTAATTTTTTTTTTTTATTGTAAGCAGTTGAGGATCAATATCAACATTGATGTCATATATGGGAAAGTAGTAACTTTCAACACTAACTATATTTTGATTCTATTTTATAAGCATCTCGAAGTTGTGGCACAATACAATTTTGCGCTTTTTATTATGCACAATGTCTTACAATCATGGCTTACTCCTTTAATATGTAAATGTATAAGCCGATATTTTATAACTGGTTTGTCTTCGTTGCAAATATAAATTTAGAGTTTGGAAGCTAGAATCATTTCCTTATATATATATTTTCTCAACACTCCTTTATGTGTTTAATATCTTGGTAGATATTACTTGAAGAAGTTTGACATGCTCTTTGATTTCTCATATCATCCTTCAATACTCTAGAGTTGTAAAGTGGATGCTCCATAATAGTAGAACTTATTAATCTTTCTCGTTTTTTTAAAGGTTATTTAAAGTTATTCGGTATTCTTTTATTTCATTTGAAATATCATTTGTTTATCCAAATTTAAGCAAAACTAGTTCTTGTACTTTTTTAGCCTAGTTATTTTTGTCCAAGGTTGTACTTATTGGTTCAAGACTAGTTTCTCATTTCCTCATTGACCATCTTTTGCTTATCTTAACTAGGCTCACAAAAGGTATCCAAGATTATCGTTTTCATAATCATGCCTCAACTAGAGGAGTCCGAGAATGGTGATCTTCAATTTCAATGGGGTAAAAGAAGAGGGGTTGGCAATGCCAATAAGGATGTTCAATTTTATGAGTCATTCATCTATGATGAAGAGAGTTATTCTTTATATGACAATGTATATCTCTTCAAAGAAGGTGATAGTGAGCCCTATGTTGGAAAAATATTAAAAATTTGGGAGCAACCTGGGCAAAAAAGGAGAATAAAGATCTTGTGGTTCTTCCGTCCAAATGATATTAGTCGTTATTTGGATGGACATGCCTCTTCTGAAAAGGATCTCTTTTTGGCTTCTGGGGAGGGTGTTGGTCTCTCCAATATCAATCCTCTGGTAAGTTGATTTTAATCTTCAATTTTTTTTGATTGTTTTGCATGTTTTTCTTATTATCATTACTTTATTGTGTTTGTTTAGACCATGCTTATTATTGCGTAGAGTGCTCACAATTGGAGGGCTCCGAAGCAAAGCGGTGATAAAAATAAACTTTAGAAGCAAATATTTGAACTTTTGCTTCTTTTTTGAGATACTTGTAACTGAATTAGTGCTACCTCCAGAGCTTTCAAAATAGCTCTAAATGTACATTAGTTCTGCATGATTTTTTTAATCATTTTTTACGTTAGGAAAATAATCTTTTTTCCTTAACTCTTAATTGCGTTCTCTTCATAATTTCTTTTTTCTTTAACCTATTAATTTCTTTCCATTACTTGACTATAATATAAGTGAATTTCCTAACAATTGGAGCTAACTCAAATTAGTCTTTTTATCAATTTTACAATAAGAAAACCATGTTTTGATGAAGTGCAACTTATTTTGAACCCGAATTCAAAATTAAATCTCGGTCATTGAGCCTAGAATGTTGATATGTTGGATCTCTTGAATTGGCCTGATATGAAGTAATGAATTCATTTTTATGACATTTAGATAACAAGAATAAATTTGGCTTAAACTTTGGTGCCACATACCTTTTTGGCAATTTTTCCCAAAATATTACCTTTGGGGTCATCCAGCTCTAAATTTTAATAGGGTGTAGTTGGTGATAAGCCAAAAAACACTCTTGAAATTATCCAAATATGAACTTTAGGGAGGGGGTCATGTTAGCATATTGCATTGGTTCCAAGTGTCTCGGTTCTCGACCAAAAAACTTGGCTGAATACTTTAGATTCACTTACCGAGCAGAATGTATTCATTTTGAGTACTTTATTTCAAATAGATTAATTGGACTTCATGTGCTTGGCCAAAGCTATGTCTAAGAAGAGAAGGCTCATCCAAACCTCCGTCATATTGTCTAGAGCGCTTAGAGTGGGGACAAGAGAACATAAAAGTGAGATATTTTAATAAAGAAATAAATTCAAACATGAATAAGATATTACATTAAAGGGTTGAATATCATCTTCAATCAGTATTTTTACAGTAAGGCCAATAAGTATTTTTAATGAAAAACCTAGAATATTTGATTAAAAGAAATATATTACAAAATCAAGCCAAAATGTCAACTACTAGAAATCATATATTTAAAAAAATAATTTATTGATCCTCCATGTCTTACATTTGCCTCTCATCCCCCATTCCACACAAGTTTATCCCATCATATAGAGATAAATTTATAACGGGTGAGATAAACTCATTGGGAAATCTATAAATTAAATAGTAGGTATTTGAAAAGCTTTCAATGTGCACAAAGCTCTTCATAGAAAAAATGAAAATGACTCAAATATACAACATCCTCAATCAACACAGAGGTTGACGCAACCTCTCAATGCCATAATCAAATATTTATTTAATTTAATATTTGGTTATAGAACCGACCATATACATAACTTGTGCACAAGAGTTTAGTCAGCATATACATTAGTTTATGAATCAACTTCATAAATACTCATCCTACCTCACACATTATAATGATTTTCATATAGTTTGTGCACGATCACGTTCATATGACAGAGCAAGATCCATTAATAATCAAATTTACCGAGCTATGTTATTAAAAGTGTGCTTTAGGTGCGAAGCAAAGTTATGCATTGCCCGTGAAGCACAAGCTTGCAGCAAAGCAGGTGCGTCGCACCGCTTCACTATGACATTATAGCATTGTGTACTCAAATCATAATGAAATCCTTGTTCAAATTTTATGATTTGATTTAACATTTGTTGTAATAGCTTGGCACGAGTGTTTGCATATTCTCACTATTTCTTGTAGTCATTAAGTTGTTGTTAATTGGTTCTTTTTTCTTGCTTAAGCTGTTAATGTCTTGACACTGTCGTTTGCTAGTTTTTTTATATGTTTCTCACTTGCTCTTGTTGCTTGGGCTAGCAAATCCTTGTTTTTTTTAATCTTTATTTCTTTTGTTTTTGAATAAATAAAATTTGTTGTTATTTAACATATCATTCGATTGTTGATAGTTATTACATAATGTTGTTTAAGTTCTGTTTATTTAATGACTATTATATGTAAATAATATTTGTATATGTGATATACAATTTATGAATGTTCCATACTTAATACAAGTGTCTCTTTGCAATTTGTGGATTGACGTAAAAAAAGGGACACTTATACAACTCATTGCGCTTAGCACATTGAAAGCATTGGTGCTAGGTACTTCCTGCTTGACAACATCTTATGCAAGTCTTTGATAATTTCACATCCAGTTCTTTTAATTGTTGAAGATTACATATCACTGACTCTATCCCACAGCGGTCTCCACCATTCCTTACTTCATTTTGATAAATTAACATGTTCATTTTATTTCCAAAATAAAGTTGTTATTCAAAGGCAATATAAACCAAAATAGAGGAATAAAGATTGCATGCAATGCAATCAATCATTTGTTCATCCCAAAGATAGAAAAGTATGAAAGATGTACTCTAATATGCATAAAGAACTTCTAAAGATGTTTTAAGAATCCCCCACTGGAAGTAGGCATAAAGAACTGCTATATCATTTCTTCCAGACATTCATTTCTTCTACTCGTCGGGGCTCTCCTTGCCTGGCTTCAACAAAGCTCATGCTTACACAAGTCTCTCCTCTCGTACATAGTAATTCAACAATAACTTGTGATATGGAAATTGAAGAGAGTTGCTTTTTTTATTTATAGATGAAAAGAAAGTTGATCTTTATTACCTAACAAATTATAGGATGGCCTAACCATTTGTACTATAGGTTGCATTTTTTATTCACAATAGTACAAGACAATGAGACAACCTTAGGAATATAACTATCAAGGGAAATAATCATCCAACTTTAGGCCCCTTTAGTGTATTCCCCGTTAACTGATACTGAACAATGCAAACTTCAGGAGAAAATTAAACATCATAATTTTTATCAATCAAAATTTCAACTAAAATAAGACTCATTTAAAGCTTTGGAAATACATGTACATCTTTCATGGAAGAATTAATATCTCAATAATATGAATATATAATTGCCTACTATTAGCAATTCTAATAGAAGATGAGCCACAGTATGGTTAAATATTGTGAAGGTGTGAAGAACCAATTGAATGATTTGATGAATCAGAATTCAGAAGCCAAGATGAAGGATGTGGACATCCATAGCCCTAAGGACAGTAGAGTTTTATAATCATATATTGAACTGTTTCATGTGTAGGAGCTAATTTATCTACAATTGATAAACCATGATCAGCAACAACAATTTATTTTGCATTTAATTAGTGATTTTGAGGCAGAGTTTGACTTTCTTTAATGATTTGCCTATGCTTCTTATAATAATTGCAAAAAAACATTTTCACGGTTGGCATTAATATGTTTGTATCCTTTCAATAAAGTATCACAACTGGGTCTGGAAGCTTAGAGTATTGAGATTGGAATAGTCCGTTGGATGTTAGTTTAATTCTTTTCAATTCACATTGTAAGCAATTCAATAGTAGCATCTTCCAATGTATAAAGAACCACAAATCAAATACATTTTTATTTTTGTCCAAACTGTGCATAATTCTTTTCTCTCTAGTTTATTTCAAATAAAATAAAATAAAATATAAATTTCCTTTAATAATTATTTTTACCCTCTTCTATACATAAATCCATCTTGTCACCCATTTAATTTAGAGCCTTTCCTGAGAAATTAAAATTTTATATCAGTTCAGTTATACAACAACGTAGTGGCTATTTATAGTTTTATAATATCAAAATTTCAAAAATATAAATATAATGCATGCAAGTCATTATAAATAAGCACCAACCTTTCATTTTAATAGAAATTTAAAGCATAAATGTTTGTAATTTACTAAGAAAAGTAAAGAACATGTATCATTTTGTAAAACATGACATTTATAAGAAATTTATCATTTCTTATCCTTTTTTAATAAAACACCAGTCTTAGGAGCACCGTCTAAAATTTTGTGTAGTTTAAGGCACAACAATTTTCATTTTATTTTTCAATCTTTTCCATTTTATGCATGCAGGCGGGTAAATCTCATCCAGCATTATAAGGGAATGAACTATTCATCATGCATATACATTTTCATTCGTTTCATCTTATATGTATACAATGAGATTTGTGCATACATGGAGTTTTAGTAAGATACTTTTACATTTAGCTTTTATAACAATATGAGGGAGTTTATGCCAAAAAAAAAAAAAAAAGATCATTCATCCAATGAAATTGTTTTAGCAATAGTAACATTATCATGTGAGCATATAAAAAAGTCATCAATCAATGCATTAAATCATAGAGAAGATCTGCAACTGCTATAAGATAGAAATGTAATCATAACTTTAAATTTTTGTAAATCAGTTCGTGTACTCCATGTTTACTTCAATGATAAATTAATCTTAATAAACTCTTCCTTAATTCACAACCTATGAATCATATACATATTCAAATTAATTTACTTACATTTTAATAATTTTAACCTTATGAAATCAAACTGACAACCTAGAAATATCTCATAATACAACATAAGTATATTTCTCAACTTTTCAAGTTACAAACCATATCTTTTCTCTCTCACTTTATTCTCCTTCTTCACACCAAATCAGTCTAAAATAGTTTTCATCAACCAAATATTCAAATATAATTAACATTGTTCATCTTATAATAAATTTGATTTTTTTTTTCAATTTTATCATATAAAACTCTTAAATTATGTTCATGTACATACCCTGTTCTCTTCCTCCAATTTTTTTCAGAACAGCAAGAAATTCACTTCACCTCTTACTAAAATTTATTTTCTTTCAACAAAATTCCTAAAATTAAATTAGAAAATAATAATTACATTTATGTTTCTTAATTGAATCATTGATAATTAAAATAATTAAATTTGGTGTTGAAATCTACCTTACTTGTAAAGGAAGGAGAGAGGAAACAATTAACTTGTTTCTATTCTCTTGCTTTGCTCCTTTTCACTTCAATATTTTGACACAATTTCTTTGTTAGTAGAACATTAATGATTAATCTAGGATATGTAAAACAGTAAAATTTTTAAGTTGATCATATCTGATTTTATAACTTGAGAAAAATAAAATAAATACATTCCAAATACCGTACTTAATTATGTGAAATTGTTATCTAAGCCCGTATCTATATCTGGTTTCGCTCCCCCCTCCTTGTCGAAAGCTTCTTTTGTCTACTTCGTCTACCTCTCCCAATCGAAGATGACTATGTTTTCTCTCTTGATCAAATATAATCTCTCTATCTCTCTTGGTCGATCTCACTCCCACTTTTCTTCTCTCGTTATGGCTCATCTTCAATTGTTCGTTTGTCCGACTCTCTCTCTGTCTCAATGAGACAAACCCCTCCATCTATGTTTTCTCGCTCTCTCTCTCTCTCTATATATATATATAGATAGATATATCTCTTTCTCTCACGTGTTCACTCTCCTCATTCGCATCTCTCTACTGACCCAACTCCCTTCTCGTAGTTTTGTATTAAATTAAACTTGGTTATCTGTTCCTTTGAACCGATGCGGCTAGTTCTATGTTTTTTTTGGGCTTTTACATGAAGCATTGCACTTGTTGCATATTTCTCCCTCTATCTTTCTGTTAGATGCATGAGAGACAACATTCTTTCTCATGTATTTTTTTGTGGTTAATAAGTGGTTGCATTGTTTGCGAGTTGATTTTCTTAAAGCATACATTGAAGAGGGTGCAGTGTTATGATTCATCTAATTGTAATGAGTAGCCTTAAATTCAGGATGAAGTTCAGAAGTTCCATGAACATTTTGAACATCATAAAGCAATTTAATAGATACCTTAGCATAAATCATGTCAACAAATTCAATTCATAAATTTTGAAATCAAGAGAACTAATCTTGGATGGAGAGTTTACCTTTGGCATAACCAGTAATCTTACCTTCCATTTGGAAACATTTTATTATCTTGATTATCAACCTTTTGAAATACTGCAACATATCTTTAGTTGTTTTATATGGTCTTAGATTGAGAACAATTGTCTGATCAATAGATGATAAGATCTATATTATGACTCTTGCATCTTTGATTTGCCATTGAGCCCATTTTGAAAACTTAGTAATGGTGGGATCACTGCCTTTAGTGTGTCTTCATAATTCTTTTCTCATGAAAAATAGTCGAAATTGAAATTCTGGGTATAGGAATTTTACTGATAAAGTGTACACAAATAATATCCAAGTTGTTAGTTAACATGACTTTCTTAAAAAATATTGACATAAGCTGGCTGTTAAGATGGTAGTTTGAGTGAAATTATGAAAGTTTTGGTTTTAAAATATATAGCATCTAAAGATCACAAAGCATTATGTTTTGAGTGGCAGGTATGGTGCTGAAGACTAGTGCTTTGCCGAGATCTATATGGTAAGCCTGATGCTAAATATTTGTGTTGTGAATGCCGGATTGGTTGCTTATTCGATGTTGTTGAGATGTTGCGCTACTAAGAATTTTGTTGAAGACTTTGTCGAAGTCGTACGTGACAGGATTTTTCTCTCCCAAAGATGTGAGTAATTGAATATGGTTTGATGTTGATATTTTGAAGACAGGCGTGACTGGATTGATCACTTTTGAAGAAGGGTATTGTGAAGATTTGCTATTGACGCTATGCTATGGCGATGCGTGTTGAAGTTGAGAAATTCAAGATCGCGTTGGAGGATGAGCGTTGCATGGTCTACCAAAGATGAGCGCTTGAGGGCAAGCTTGGGAAGACAGGCTATTGTGGGATATGAGGTTGATGTGATGGCCACTCTAGTGGATGGCTCTGATATCATGTCAATTGGATTCATTGCTGTCATACAGATGGTTCTCATCTTTATATAGAATACAACAATTAAATCTGGCCTAATAAGAAACCTCTAGCTGAATTTCTAAATGTAAATATTTACATCTATACTATTTAATTACACAATATATGTAGCCTTAATTATATAGCAACACTATATGCATTATGGCATATATCCAACTGCTAGCATCCTTTTTTGAAATTTGAAGTTTGAAAAAAAATATTTTTTTATTTAATTTGCATTATCTTTCAGTGTTGTGCTGTTAAAACAAATGGTATTTAAAGGGGAACCTTTCCAGGCTTTTTTGCATTACAATCCACTTGAACACCCTTTTCATCTTCATCATCAGAATAATTGGAAATCTCTATTTTGACATTCATGGCCAAATGGAGGTGCCATTTAAAAGATGAACAACGTATACATTTAGAACCACATGTGGTTGCTACACAATTTCCTTTGTTAGCTTTATTGACAATACTATACTTTTAAGATTATTGATGCACTAGATTGTTTGCAAATGTGGAAAAATTATGTCCGACTTGTGAAGTAAACTTGTTCAAAGTAGAGGTTTGAATATTTTTTCATCCAACTGCAATTTGAAATGGAACTTCTATATTTGCGTGGACTTTGTCAACATCTCTCGTTGTGTATTATTCCTTATCCGATATTTAAATCTAGACAATGTTGTTTAAAATGTATTCATGCTTTCAGAAAATAGTTTTGATACCTTGTTTTGAGGCAGGATGTCCATCTATCAAATTATCCTGATATGGAAGTGAAAAATATTTTCTCTTTTAAGTTTTATTTTTATTTATTAGCAAGTGACAACATATTCTAATTCATTCTTGTTTTTTTTCCTATTTAGCAAATAAATTTTCACTTCAACATATATAGTTTTCCAATAAAAAAATTATTCATGTAATTAGTCCAATCAAAAAATACATGTATGTGTCTTTCTTGGCATCTATCTTTACCAGAAATGTTTTTGGTATAGTCATGATTCTATTCGTTACAATGAGGATTCCAACCATCAATATATTGTTGCCTTGCCCCATAATGATGGGAATGATCTTGATTGAGTCATAAACTTGACTTTAATATGTATTTGATGATCAAAATCAACTTCTTGAGAACTATGTGCATCTTAATTAAAGGTGCCTTTTAATTTGTTTCTAGTTATTGTTCGGTTTTTGTAGTTCAAATTGATATTTTGTGAACTATTTTTTCTAGGCACAAAATGTTGTCCATTTAAAAAAATATATATAAAATTGAGGATGCTCAGTTGGATGAGTGCCTGAGTGTCTTTGCACTTAGAGCCATAATGCAAAATGAGTATATACATGTAAAGGTTGGATTAGCTCTAGTGGCAGATAAGTTAGAGAGAGTCGACTTAGATTGTTTGGTCACATAAAATGTCGGCTATCTGATGACTCTATTGTGAGAGTAGATGTATTAGATCCGGTCTATGTTAAGAAAGGAAGAGATATACCTAAAAGACTTGGTTAGAAAGTATTGAAAGTGATTTTTTTATAAGATTTAAATGAGAATTTGACTCTTTTTATATTACAATAGAGAAAAATGATTTATGTAGCTGACCTCACGAAGTGGGATAAATGTTTGTTGTTGTATTTTCTTAGATCTCTAAAATTTCGGCCCTTTGTTAATTTGTAAGATGAATTTTATATGGCATCCTAATTCTAGTTTTCAGTTTAATACAACCCAAAACTCTGATTTCAATTTGATGGAGAGCACTCTAGGGTCTAAGGCTTCCTAATTTAATTTAATGTTTTGGTATGGTATGGTATGAGCAAATATGGCATGTGCTAGGCTTTTGGATTTATCCTTATTCTTATGACTACCTAATATATGCCCCTCTAATTAGCTTTTTGATGTTATGAAGTTGTTTAATTGTTACAACTTGTACATATTTATCTCTTATTCTTTTTTCGTAGTGAAATAAAAAAAAAACATGTGCACGATCAACAAGGATATTTGAGCATACAATCTATCACTTCTTCATTTTTCTTAGTTTCTTAAACTTCTTATTATCTTTCTTTATGTTTTTACTTGTTAGAAATTTAATAAATAATATTTCGGTTATTAAGCTTTTCTATGCCAATTTGATTTTTTTTTTTTATTACTTTAGTTCCTTTTTTATTTCGTTTTCCTAAGTTGTTCTAATTGATTAATTGCCATTTTTAGTGTATTTTCTTTGACAGATGATGCAATATCAACTAGCTTAATTGATGTTGGTTTAAGAAGTTGATAAACCTTACATTAAAGTTATTATATTTTTCGTTCATATAATTAATAATTAGTATGCAGAATGTGAAACAAGTATATAAATAAAAATGTTGGAAAAGCTCTAGTGGCAGATACAAATAAAGATAGTGGCTAAGATGATTTTGTCACATAAAATGCCTGCCTTCTGATGACTCGGTTAAAAGAGTAGAGATGTATTATATTTGATCTATTTTAAGAATGGTAGAAGTAGGCCTAAAAAAACTTGGTTAGAAACTATTAGAAATGATATTTTTTTCTTTGATTTAAATGGAATTTGACTCTTAACAAGACAAAATGGAGAAAAAAATTCATGTAGCCAAACCCACAAAGTGGAATAAGGACTTGATGTTGTTATTGTATTAATTAATTAATATTCAGTTGATTTTTAGCTGATATTAGTAATCATTGTATTTATAAGTGGAATTTTTGTTACAATATTGTGGTCAAATTAATAAGAAAATTGTTTATCAATCGTATCTCATTTTGAACTACAACTTGTCAAGTGCTTATATTGGTTTTTGTTTATTATGGTCAGGTTTTATATGATTTATCTGTCTATGAGTTATCTGGTACTTGTAAATTGATTAGTTTTTCATTTAAATATGATTTATTTGATTACAACTTATTTGATTACACACGGCTGTTGTCCTCTAGAAAGTATTTCATTTAAATATGCTTTTGTGTTTATTTTCATATTTTTGTTATGCTAATGTAGTTGTGTACCATTATAAGACATTAAATAACTTGAGATACGGTTGCAGGAAGCTATAGCTGGAAAATGCAGTGTCATTTGTACGTTACGAGATGAGAGGAATCCACAACCATCCAGCATTGCAATTGAAAAGGCTGATTTCATATTTTCCCGGTTCTTTGATGTTGGGAGTTGTACAGTGTTAGAAACACCACCAGAAGCAATAGCTGGAGTTGAATGTATTTCACATTTTCTGTTTTTTTAAACCTACATTGTAATCTTTCTTGTCTGAACCTTTTTTTAATAATCTCAGTGAAATATCTTCTAAATCATCCCAAGGACCAGAAGCCAGAACATTCTGTCAAACTTGAAGTAGTTGATTCAGGTGCCTTCGATGACAGTTTTATCAAGAAGTTGGGTCCAGTTAATGATTTAGCAAAACTACGGCTTGATGCACAGATTGAATCTGATCCTGGAACAAAGAAACCAACCATAAAATCTGAGGATCTTGATTATGATCTTCAGAGAAAAGCGAGACCAAATGATGGCTTGATGAAACATACATTTGATGATCAGGAGACGAGTGATTCGAGTACTAGGAAGCGAAAATATGTATCTGATGAAGATAATCAAGATGATGATTCAGTTCAGGTGCCAAAGGTATCATCTCAGCTGGCAGAACTTGCTGAGGCTAAGAACAACTCTCTGGATGTATTGCCGCTGAAACCAAATTCTGCTGCATTAGTAAGTTACACACGTTTTAAAATGCGTCTACTTTCACAGAATGTTGATTTTTTTTATGCTATAACTTTAATTTTTGTAATATGTACTCTGATAATATAGAATGGTCCAGTTATTATTGAGTATCTTAATAATATTAAATATCATGAACTTGAAATACCTTTAGCTTATTATGAGAATTTTATTTTTCCTCTGAACCTTTTTTATAGACTAGTTTATTTTGAATTAGTAGGTATCATGAAGTACCTTTTGGCTTATTATTTGAATATTATTGTCCAGTTAACCTTTTCTATAAAACTGTGGTCAAATGTGCATTTATCTTTCATATAAGGAGTCTGGTGGCTATATAAGAGCATGTATATAGTGCATTTTGAACAAGAAATTTGAAGGATGAAGGATATTAGATATGCATGAACGGATGATAAAAAAAAGAGTAGATAAATTAGCATGAATATGTACCGTCCATATGTTCCTAAAGAATAATGTACGCAAGCTTGAAATCTCCTTTTTGTTTTGTTTAATGAACTGAATTGCTATATGGTTTTATTGATCAAGCATCAAGAATTTACTGTTTGCTAACTAAAAATTCAGATTTTCATACTCTGACAAATATATTTCATAGGATATTAGTTTTGGAAATCTATAACATTATGACATAAATTTTATAAATTGTATATTTTCAGATACTGTAACTCTATGGCATATTTTTTCCTGCTCCGTTGTTTATGCTATACTACCAACTTTTTATCTGTGACAATATCATAAAATTCATCATGCTAATTGTTTTTTTCTTTCTTTTTTTGGCGTTGACAGCATAGAAGCAGGTGGTTTGCGGATATGGTAAGTACTTCTTTGTCAGTATTGCTTACTCATAAGATGAATATCAATTCAATTATTTTTGGTGTTATATTTGTTCTGATTAACTTTTATGTTTCTCTTAACTGTTAGCTTTAAGTATGTTAGATCTATATTATGTTACCAGTATATCGTGATTACAAAGCTACCAAACTTGAGTTAAAAATACAAATGAAGTTCTTTTTTCTTGTAAAAGGAAAAAAAATGGGTCTAATTTTATTAATCCATTTTTCCTTATATTCTTCATCTACAATAAAATTCCTAATTACAGGGCCGCGTCCAACATAAAAACTCTTGAAATTTGATGGGAAAGAAGTCTTTTTGGTGGGTTTTTCAATGAAATATGGTCGATAAAAATGTTTCTTTGAACTACTTTTTGATTTTCCATTGGAAAAACTCTGGTATGAATAAGTTAATTGATTAACAAATAGACAAAGAAATTTTTTATGAAAGTTAATGCCGGTTATTTCTACCATAGAAATTTGGGTAGCAATATGTGTTCTTTCTGACGGACATTCGCTGTGCTATTTCTATTGACTGGTTATTTAATCATTTTTTCTTTATGCATCTATTGAGTTCTTAAAATCACTTTAATTGGAAAGTTTATGCGCTCCCAAGTATCCAATAAATTTATGTCATAATCATGGACCAACCCTTCCCGGGGATGGTAATTTTTTTGACATCCTATACAAATCCATACAACATAGATTTAAACTTTCATTGTTACAGTCCAAGCACATTATCATAAACCAATAATACAAACATTATGTATTTATCTTTAAGTCTACAATCATTTGAAACTACATTAGAATTAAAGTTTAAATTTTATTGATATAGCAGTGAATTGACAACCACATGAAAGTGATTCACTTTTCTCTTCGATCTATACTATCCTCACCATACCTGTTAACGGCAAATGGCGCACCATGGCACAAAGGTCCCTTTGGAGCCATGGCGCATAGCGCACAACGCGGCGCACACTATTTTGAACATGGCGCAAGCTATATAAAAATTATAAAATAATAAGAATGAATATGAAATATTATTAAAAATGAAAGACAAGCTATCCTAATAATAAAAGACAACCATAACATATATAAGTTCGACTAAGTAACATCCAAATATCTCATAATTCAAATATTACAATCTTTTTAAAAAGATCAAATAAGAATTTAATCTACTCCTCTTAGGAATCATCATCATCAGCAAATGTTATAAAAGCTTTATTATCTTTTTCAACATTGTCTCCTACTTCATAATCCTCTTCATCACCCTCATCATCATTCTCAATAGCAACATCATGCTTAATTGAAGATTCTTTCTCTTTCCCTTTAGATCTTTCCCGAATATTATAGCTTTTATCATAAACACCAGTAGATTTAGCAACACTTGTCCAAGTTAAATCTTCCTCTCCAGCAATAAAGTCATTTTCTTTATCAGACTCATCTTTTAATTTTCCTGTTAGCCATTCATTTGCATCATCTATCTCAGTCAAAGAAATAGGATCAATGACATCACGATGATTGAATCTCCGAATCAGTGCTCTATTATATTTCACATAAACTAAATCCTTTAAGCGACCATGATCCAATTTGCTTTTTCGTTTGCTATGAAGCTGCAATTAAAATATTATTACATTACCATATTATGAACATATATAAAAAATCACCACATACATTGTACAATACTTACATGTTCAAAAATACTCCAATTGCGTTCGCATCCAGATGAACTACATGTTAGACTTAGGACTTTCATAGCAAAACTTTGTAAATTGGGAGCTCCTTGTTCATATGCCAACTACCAATCAGCTGGAAGAAATGAATTTTTTTTTCAATATTATATAATAAATCAGTCTTAATTTTTTTGTAAATAATGATACCTGGAGATCGGGTAGTTCTTTGTCTTACAGCTGGAGGAATACCAAAAAGTCCTTTACTCCTAATTTATAAACTTAATTCATTACTGATTTTATCTTCTTCAGCTACATCTTGAGATAATCTTCCAATACATTGGTAAATATAACAAATCAGTCTTAATTTTTTTGTAAATAATGATACCTGGAGATCGGGTAGTTCTTTGTCTTACAGCTGGAGGAATACCAAAAAGTCCTTCACCCCTAATGTATAAACTTAATTCATTACTGATTTTATCTTCTTCAGCTACATCTTGAGATAATCTTCCAATACATTGATAAAGACCATCAGCTATTTCCTTATCCTTGGCAATATCAGGGTTATTGAAGAAATATTCAGGATTTAAAAAATGTCCCACTGCATGTAGAGGACGATGTAATTGCACTTCCTATCTTCTATCAATCATTTTAAAAATTTGATCATACTTATCACTGTTATTGAAGCTTGCAGCAATTGCCTCTTTTGCTCTATCAATTGCTTCATATATGTAAG
>NW_021319275.1:159755-160042 GCF_001605985.2 Dendrobium catenatum | reverse complement strand
TGTACCTAGTTGTACCTAGTTGTACCGAGCGGTACAGAGCATGTAACTAGCGGTACCGAGCGGTATCCAGCATATACATAGCGGTACCGAGCATTTACTTAGCGGTACCAAGCATGTACCTAGCGGTACCGAGCATACCTGTTAAGTTGTAAATTCTTGTAAGAAATAGCCGTGCAAAACAACAGAGCTGTGCGGAACAGACGGAGGTTGCAAATCAGAGTCAGCTGGTAAGATTTTTTATTGGAACAGACGAAGGAGGGGGCGGATTTGGCAGAAGCACTGCTCTG
>NW_021319275.1:76806-159553 GCF_001605985.2 Dendrobium catenatum | reverse complement strand
AGCTGTACCGAGCGGTACAGAGCATGTAACTAGCTGTACCGAGCGGTATAAAAAATATTCATAAGTATACCGAAATTTAAAAACAATTTGGCGCGCTATTTTGCGCCGTGCGCAATGCGCCATGGCTCACATGTGGCGCAAATAGCGCGTGCTATTTTAAACACATGCGCCTCGCCATGAACATGACGCCGTAGGTGTGCCGCGCCGCGCCGTGTGGCATGGCGCGCGCTATTTTGCGCCATTGACAGCTATGGTCCTCACCATTGCCCTTACCGTTGCCGTCATTTGCAAGTTGTAGTCAAGCTTGAAATCCATTAGATGGAAAAGTCTTCAGTTGTGAATACACCAAGAAACCTCTTTTGAATAACTGGTTCCACCTGGACCACCTGGACCACCTGGACCGGATTGTTCTGTGCTGAAAAATGGTGGATGATATTTTCTACTGCACTGGAAAATAATGGATGATATTTTCTAAGCTGTCTCTTTCTCCATCAGGCAAGATGTATTAGCTTCCACCTTGGCTTGTAGCCCTATAGTAAGAGCAGCTACTTGGCTATTCTCTGTTTCTTTTAGCTGTTCCCAAAATCTAATGGTACGTAATTTTGACCATAGTGAGGATGGTGATAAATAATGCTGCTAAAGGAGCCCTTGTTCCTTCTTTTCTTCTTTACCTATGTACCTTCTGTCCATGTCAGTGTATATCCACATGTGGGTTGGCAAAACTGAAACTCGTCTTTCCTTTTTAGCATTGATTGGATTGTATATTTTAGGCATTATAAATTCTTCTTACAAAAAACATCAATAATTTTGACTAAAAACTGGACTCAATGTTTATTAAGATTGAAACAAATTCTTAAATTTTAGAAACTTACATAAGCTCCCTTGTATCTAGGTACCCAACCTAGAGTTCCTTTTTATCTTTGATGGGGCCCAGCATGCAACCCGCTCAATGATTGGACTTTACCCAACATTTTGCTCTACAAGTTCAAATACATATCAATATATCAATTTCTTTTGAGAAGTTGATACATACCCGATATCAATATACATTAATGAAAAGATTCACTCCTCCGGCTTGGCAATTAGGATGAAGAACACCTTTTAAGGATATGTCCATGCTATTACAATCAATAACCTGATTATACTTATTTTACTTCTTCCTCCTTGCATACTCGGGGTTGCCCATTGAGCACACAAATTCACCTATAAAGCGTTCCTATCTTCTAAGGCCTCCCTTATAAGATTAAACATCTAACAAAATATGGCTGACTCATATCACTTAAAATTCCTATCTGTTTAATCATGATGTTGGTGCAGCCTATGAAACCTCCTAGGAAAAATGATGGTTATAGTTAGGTAATGAAAGAATGAAAATTCTAAATTAAATTGAGGGTGTGCTAATGCATGTATATATATATATATACTCGCCTAAAACCACCAAGGGCATGTGCTTCTACCATCTATAAAGAGCATCATATTTTCTCTTTATAATATTCTTGGTCTTATGGGTAGCTTGCTTTGGTGGGTTGACTTATGAATTGCAAATTTACTAATCATAATGCTTATTTTAAATCTTGACAAACTGATAACTACCATATCACCACAACAATATTAGTTAATTTTGTATCAACATCAGGTTCAAAATATTACATGTTATGAGTCTTTCATTCATATGACGCCAGTTTAGGGGCTACAAAAGGGGACTTTGGGGGATGAGCATTGTCATCTAAATGTACAACGCTACGAGGCGTCTGTGGTAAATAGTTTGGAGGGTATGAAATGAAAGTTAAGTCAAATCGAGGTGCTAGTGCTTTAGATGAGTGGGCAGTCCAAGGAATGCAGGTTGTGGGTAGGACATATATGATCGGTTGGTATAGGCAAGTGGTGGGGAGGTGAAGTTGGTTTGTGGAGCAATGGGATAAGTAAATGAATATTGGTTGGAATTTGCACATCATCCAAATTGGAAATCAAGACTTGATAAGTGTGATAATCAGCTATAGGAGAGAAAGTTTTCGATTGGATGCTCATGGCATGATTCTTTCTGTCCATTTGATTACTCTCTCTCTTTTTGAACTTCCTCATTTTTATCCTCTGTATGAATTTATATATTTGCTGGATCCATTAAGCAATTACTATCACGAGTCAATTTACTATTGGATTTTAAATTGCACTCAAGATTGAGCACTTAAAGCACCGATTTATGGGTGATAACTTCTGTGATAAAAGCATAACCAATTCCCAAAACTTTGGATGTTGAACCATCAAAAACCTTAACTACTTGATTTGAATGATAGGTTTGATAGTCATGAAGGAGTATAATGTCTCATGTCATGTGATCTGATGCTCCTGAGTCAATAACCCAAAGTTTTGATTTTTTTATACCTGAGTGAGCATGTAGGTTGGTAGCAGGTTTTGGAGTCTGTAGGTTTATGATGTTGTTAAGTAACAACTGCAACATCTCTAATTGCTTCTTAGTGAAAGGAAATACTTCAGCTTTGATGGATTGATCTTATGTGGTGTTGATAGAGTTCGTCTTGCTTTGTTGTGCTGATTTGTTTGCCTTACAATTAGTTGGTTTTTCATGAATCTCCCATCATGTCTCCTTTGTATGTTTTGGTTTGGCGTACTCAATGTTTAAAATTGCGTATTCGGGTATTGAGGCGTTTTTCATTCGTGAGGCGAGGCGTAAGCCTCAAGGCGTTTTGAGGCGTAAGCCTCAAAATCAAAAGATCGCGTAAACATAAAATGATAAATTTTTTATATACTAATGAGTGAATAATATAAAACATAAAGAAAGCATAAGATATGAAATGAAATCAAAATATCTCAATAATAAGACAACATGAAATATAATTCAACTCAAAATTCTGTCTTTCCCAAATCCCATTATTTTTTTCATTAACATATAATTCCAATTTTCAAAAATAAATAACAATGACATATCACATAAGAACTCATAAGTCATCAGCAATGTCATGACTAAGGGGTTCTTCATTTGAATCATCATTATGGTGAACTGCTCTCTCCCCTTCCTCTCCTATAGAGTCCAATGTCGGGCATTTACTTCAAGATTTATGTAAGTTTTAATATATATAGCGTGAGGCGATGCGGGCCTCAACCAAGTTGAGGCGCAAGCCTCATTAAAAAAACTCGAGGCGTAAGCATCGAGGCGTTTTTTACTGGAATTGCGCAAAGGCGGGACTCAAGGCGAGCCTCATATTGCGCAATTTTAAACCATGGGCGTACTGATCACTCCATGGTCATCATCCTCCCTTCTTTTGATATCGATTTTCAACATGTGAGGGGTTTCAATTGCTGCGGACAGTAAGAGCATTTCCTTCTTCAACCTTTGGAGATCCTTGTAGGCCTCCTTACATGACCTTCCTTTTGTTGTCTTCCCTTCAAACTTCAGAAAAAGCCTCCCAGAGATTTGGAAGAGGTTTGGTTCCCATGATCCGTCCTCTAATGCCATCCAAGTTCTTGTTCAAACTCATCAATAATTTGAATATTCTTCTTGTTTCAACAATCTTTCGGTGAAGTGCATGATCTTTTGGGCATTTATGTTGAAACTATTCAAACATATCTAATTGTTGCCAATAATCATTAGAATATTAAAATATTAAGTTACCGTCAGGTTCTCTTATTGGCAGTCGTGAAGAATTGTTTCAATTGCGAATAGCTCAAAAGTGTTGCCGGAACTGAAGTAGGTCTCTTTAATGGCCTCCCATTTTTATTGGGACGTCTCATAAAGAAAAAAGTTCTCATCGATTTCTACATTTATGGAGTTGATGAACCAAGACATGATCTGATGACTCTCTGCTTTCCATTTTCTGTAGAGAGGATTGGTGTGCAGTGGCATAGGGGCTTCTCTAGTGAGATAGTCTTCTTTTCCTCTCCCATAAATAAACATTCTCACTGATTGAGACCATTGCAAAAAAATTTACCCATTAAATCAGTGTGTTGTGATGAGAGGAGGAAGAGTAGAAGAGTTGTCTATAGATCCAGAGTTTTCGTTGTTTAAACCGATAAATTTGGGTAGGAGGATGAGATCTCGTTATCCACGAACATGGTTGGATTTCCTCGGTTGAAAGAGAAGATGAATTTTGGGCAAGGACTAACGATGCCTGAAGAGAGGCAATCGGCAGGATGATGGAGAGTTATCGTCGACTGGGGGTTTGGAAAAAGGGAGGAAGGTTTGCCGCCGGCACTCAGAGAAGGTTTATGATTTCCCTAGGCTCTGATACCATTTAGAAATTGTTTAGAGGGAAATTTAAATTATATTCTATTCATTGGAATCATTACATATATATACATTCTACTAGAATAAACAGAAAAAGGAAAGACATTTAATCTAATTAATTATAATAAACATATCACATGGATCTCCAACTGAATCTCTTGGATTGCTTCCCACAGATCTCTAAGTACAGCCCTCAGATTGTTTCTAACGGATCTCCAATTGCAGCCCTCGGATTGCTTCCCATGGATCTCCAACTGCAACACTCGGATTGCTGCCCACAGATTGCTGACGTGGCATCTCCTCGGCTACATGATTCAACAATTATAGACCTTGCTGACTCTATCCCAGCATGTAGAGGACCGGGTCTATAGATTGAGACTTACAACCTTGTCCTATAGTCACGACAGATCACTTGAAAATATGCATAACTTGGTTAGCTTGAGTAACCTTTAACCTTATAATTATAATGTACAATAACTACACCCATTATAGAGGCATTTGAGTGACTTTATTTTGTTGTTTGTGACCTTATAAACTTTGCTTGCTTGTTTGCAAAGGATCAGTCCCATGATTTATGTATTTTTAAAGTTCAAATGAAAGTTATTAAATTATAGACCTTGCTGACTCTACCCTAGCATGTAGAGGATAAGGTCTATGGATTGAGACTTACAACCTTGCCCTATAGTTAGGGCAGATCGCTTGAGAATACGTGTAACTCGGTGAGTTTGAGTTTAAGATTTAAAAAAAAGTTTGCAGTTTTTAAAATAATTGCAAGTCTTTCAAAATATTTGACGACATCATTGTGGGAGAAGACTAAGTTCATTTTATTTCTATCTTGCCTAGTATTCTGATCTTTAGATTTAAATAGTAGTACAATCATCAGGTAGGTAATTTCATTTATCTTTTAGAGGACGTGCAAGTTTTTCAAGGCGGTTGTATGATTTTTAAGGCATTGTATTCGAGTTGAAGATTGCCTTGTGAAGCACATGCAAGACTTGAAATTACTCGAATTTGATTGTTTACTCGAATGCCATGTATTAAGATGCAAACAAAGTTTTCTTTTGAGTTTTAAGAAACCACATTATGTCTGCTTGTAGGCATGTATTGCACATTCGGTTGTGAGTTGCAATTTTGGTTCTTATTGTGCATTTAAAACAGCATAATTTTGCTAGCATTTAATTCACTTTTTTTTTCCCAAGTAGACTCCATAGGATGTAGTGTTCTTGCCTTTAAATAGGTATTCTCATTTGGCATTTTTCATATGTAGTTGTGATTCACATTTTGTAGTGTTCTAAATTGTTAGTGAGATGCCTTTTTTGTGCTCATAGGCAGGCTATTTTGTCCCTTGTTAATCCTTATAGCATAGTCTAAGTGTTCATTGAGTGGTCGTGTCATGCTTATTTGGTGAGCTGTCGAGTTATTATTCAATTATGTGTTTAATTTGTATCCAGTCTTGTCTTTTGTAGTTCATTGGAAGCAGAATGCATTATATTGGGATTTTGGAGTATTCTTTGATGTTTAAATCTTTGTACTTTCATTTTGGTCATGCTATTCAATCCATCAAAACTTTGTCATTTGCAAGTTTGTGCAGAGGAAATTTTGATAATCTCTTGGTGTCTCCCCCACATAGAGGGCATATAGAAGTAGTGTTCAGTCTGTCTACCATGCTAAGAAGGCGTCTATGGGTGATGTAAATATCAAGGCCGGGTTATCCACTGCCATTATGTTAAGAAAAACATGTACGAGCTTATGTGTACCTTTATGAAATTTATAAAGAAGATTTCCTCGTTAAAAGATATGTACATGTACTTATTATCAATAACTTGAGTCTTCTTTCCCCATCACCCCAAGAAAGATGCATGTGTTTTCCCTCCAACATACCATTTAATACGTGTGTATGTTTACTTGCATGAGAAACACAACTTTGATTACCCCGCCATTTTAAGAAAGACTTATAAGGGCACTTTAAGTGTTGCGGCGAATTTGCTTTTTGCATTATGCCTTTGTGCACATTGATGTATACGACAAATGTGCTACGAGAATTTAAACATTCCTTTTTTTCCTCTTTGTTTTCATTTTTTGTTGAAATATAGAAAGCTGGAGGGTGGTGGTCGGATGTTCTCTGGTGTCAATTATCGATGATTGTTGTGGACGAGAGAGGAGAAGTGCAATAGCATGTGATATGTCGGTTCAATCTCAACCGGCCCAGCTGGGGTCGGCACTTGTATACAAGAGGAGGGTCAAACCGCCTCCTTCCTACACCGCCTAAGGGAGGGGCCCACGCCCAATTTGTTTGGATTTAATTAATTAAAAAGATTTGATATCTTTTGAATTAATTAAATACTATCTGATATTTGGAAAGAGGATTTAATTAATTAAAAAGATTTGATATCTTTTGAATTAATTAAATACTATATTATATTAGGAAAGTGGATTTAATTAATTAAAAAGATTTGATATCTTTTGAATTAATTAAATACTATCTGATATTTGGAAAGAGGATTTAATTAATTAAAAATATTTGATATCTTTTGAATTAATTAAATACTATGGATCATAATGGCAGCCAAGAAAGTTGATGCTTTGAAGGAGAGACTCGAAGGAGAGATGAATCACATCAAAAAAACCGTGGAGGAAAGAATTTCTTCCATGGAGGGGCAGGTAGCCGATCTCAGGGATATGATGAAAAGAATATAGGAACTTCAAGCACAAACGGCGGCATCCGAAGCGAAGGGCCCCGAAGCGAAGAACACCAATTCTGAAATCCGAAAGGAGGAAGAAGAGGTGGAAATCGTGGAAAGGGGAAGAAGAAGATCCTATGTGTAGCCTTTCCATAGGGAGGAAAGAGGAGATCGACATGGGGAAAGGTATGGATATGGGGGAGTGGAGCAAGGAAAGGCTGATTGGGAATGCCATGAGGGGTTTTACGGCCGTCGGGGTGTTGATTTTGAAGGGAGAAGAGGGAATTTTGAAGGGGGTTTGGGCTATGGCAGAGCAAGAGAAGATCGGGAAAGTTGGGGTGCACCTAGCACTTGGGAAAGGGGAAACTATGGAAGAATCTGAGGTAATGGGGGGATCAAAAGGTGAGGAAGTTGAAGATGCCCATATTCGAAAGAGAAGATGCGTATGGGTGGATTTACAAGGTGGAGCGATACTTCGCCGTTAATGGGTTGACGGAAGAGAAGCTAACTGCAGTCGGATTATGTTTGGAAGGAAAAGCCCTGTCGTGGTTTCAGTGGAGAGACCAGAGGAGGCCGATCAGGAACTGGAGGGAATTTAAAGACTGCATAATAGAACGTTTCCAAACCGATCGGGAAGGAGACTTCTATGAGCATTTCTTTGCTTTGACATAGGAGGGATCAGTTGCAGATTACCGGGAGCAGTTTAAGCACCTGGCTAGTAGGGTTGAGCAACTCTCAGAGACAGTATTAGAGGGAAATTTCATGAAAGGGCTGAAGGCGGAGATCCGAGCAACAGTAAAGGTCTTGATGCCCCGTGACTTAGGAGAAGCCATGAGGTTAGCCGAACTAGTGGAAAATCAGAAAAATTTGGAAAAGGGAACCAGGAGTAGTAGCACTGGGGCACATACCGAATGACGACCACTCATCTCGCACCTACAGGTCCTGCAACAGGAGTTAGTAAATAAGCCACCAAGGAGAAAATGAGGGGAGGACATTTCAAACGGCTGACAGAGAAAGAAATGCAGTAGAAGAGGGCTAAGGGGTTGCGTTTCCGATGCGATGAAAAGTACACGCCAGGACATCGGTGTAAGGACCGAACTCTTCAAGTTCTCACTGTCTGCGATGATGAGGAAACTGAGGAGGGAGTTGAGGAGGTGACAGAAGAAGAAGAGGAGCTACACTTGGATATGGCTGAGGTTTCCCTAAACTCAGTGGTGGGGTTCACTACAAATCACACCATGAAAGTGAAGGGAGAGATAGGGGACCGGGAGGTTATAGTGCTAATTGATAGTGGGGCTACCCACAATTTCATTTTCACCGAGGTCGTAGACCAATTTGGAATAAGATTGGTGGACACAGGGTGCTATGGAGTAACGATGGGTACGGGGAAGATAAAGAAAAGTCAGGGGATTTGCAGGGAAGTATGACTGATGGTCCAGGGGATACAGGTGAGGGAGGACTTCCTTCCACTAGAGCTGGGGAGCACAGACGTCATACTAGGGATGAAATGACTGCAAACTTTGGGTGACACCAAGGTGAATTGGGGAGCACTTACGATGGAGTTGATGGTGCACGGAAAGAAGGTAGTGATTAAGGGAGACACGGGGCTTTCAAAATCCCTAGTTTCTCTTAAAACGATGGTAAAAGATATCCAGTTGGCAGGCGGAGGGTATTTAGTGGAGTTGCACAGTTTGGAGGAAGCAAGATTGAAGAGGGAGGAGACATACCCTCTCCATTCAGCCGTTGATTCAGCAATTCCAAGAGGTATTTCAGCCACCTCAGGGATTGCCACTGTAGAGGGAGCAGGAGCATTCCATCTTATTAAAGGAGGGAGTGTCGCCCATCAGTGTCTGGCCTTATCGCTACCCTCAGTTCCAGAAGGATGAGATAGAAAAGTTGATTAGAGAAATGCTGGAGGAAGAGATCATCAGACCCAGCATCAGCCCTTTTTCTAGCCCTGTTCTGTTGGTGAAAAAGAAGGATGACAGCTGGCGTTTTTGTGTGGACTACAGAGCACTCAAAAAGGAAACTATACCATACAAGTTTTCTATACCAGTCATTGACGAGCTGCTAGATGAATTGAGTGGAACCGTGATCTCCAGCAAGATAGACTTGAAATCAGGTTACCATCAGATCCAAATGAGGAAGGAGGATGTACCCAAAACGGCCTTTAGAACTCATGAAGACATTATGAGTTCTCGGTGATGCCGTTTGGCCTTACCAATGCTCCAGCTACTTTCCGAGCCCTCATGAATAAGGTTTTTAAACCTTATCTCAGACGATTTGTACTAGTATTTTTTGACGACATCCTGGTCTACAACAGGACAGATGAGGAGCATTGGGAGCATTTGAAGTGGGTGTTAGAAGTACTACAGGAGCACTAGTTGAGGGCTAATTTGAAGAAATGCTTCTTTGCACAAGCCAGTGTAGAATACATGGGTCATGTGGTGTCAAAAGAGGGAGTGGCAGCAGATCAGTCCAAAATTGAAGCAATGATAAGGTGGCCCGTGCCGAAAAATTTGAAGGAATTAAGGGGATTCCTAGGACTAACGAGTTACTACAGGAGGTTCGTGAAGGGGTATAGCTCCATCACATGGCCACTCTCTGAGCCGTTGAAGAAGGACAGGTTCCTATGGGGGGAGGCAGCCACATTAGCATTTGAGAGCTTGAAGAAGGCGATGACTACGGTACTGGTCCTAGCCTTGCCAGATTTTACTCAAACCTTCATTGTGGAGACAGATGCTTCAGGATACGGACTAGGTGCAGTACTGATGCAGAATCGTAGACCCATTGCTTATTTCAGCCAGGTATTGACGGCTAGAGCCTGATTGAAATCAGTTTACGAGAGGGAATTAATGGCCATTGTCTTGGCCATCCAAAAGTGGCGGCCCTATCTGCTTGGGAGACATTTCATTGTCAGGACAGATCAGCGAAGCTTGAAATACCTACTGGAACAGTGGATGGTGATGGAAGAGCATCAAATGTGTTTGTCCAAGTTGTTAGGGTATGATTTTGAGATTCAATATAGACTAGGGGTCGAGAACAAGGCGGCGGACGCGTTGTCCAGATGTTTGGGGGAGCTGCAGATGGTGGCATTATCCATTCCTTTGATGCTTGACTGGGAGGCTATCAGGGAAGAAAGTGCTAGAAACGAAGAATTGGGAAGGATCAGGTCAGATTTGATGAAAGTGGAGGGTAGCCATCCAGGCTACTCATTAGATGGAGACAGACTGTTGTACTAGGGAAGATTTGTGATGCCCAGTACCTCGATCCACATCCCAAATTTACTGCAGGAATTTCATGGAAGCGCAATTGGGGGCCATTCAGGAGTGCAGAGAACCTATAAGAGACTAGCGGCCGAGCTTTACTGGAAGGGAATGCATAGAGATGTAGAGGAGATGGTGGCAAGGTGTGAAATCTGTCAGAGGAACAAGTATTTGGCTATGTCACCAGGGGGACTACTACAGCCGTTGGCACTACCGGGATGAGTCTGGGAGGAGATATCCATGGATTTCATAGATGGGCTGCTGCGTTCATAAGGCTTCACAGTGATCTTTGTGGTGGTGGATAGATTGAGCAAGTATGCTCATTTCATTCCCCTCCGATATCCTTACACCGCGGCAACAGTGGCTTCAGCATTCATTAGAGAGGTGGTCAGATTGCATGGAATACCAGAGGCAATCGTGTCAGACAGAGATAAGGCGTTTCTCAGTCATTTTTGGAGGGAATTGTTCAGGTTACAAGGGACAGTTCTAAAGAGGAGCACCGCTTACCACCCACAGACAGATGGCTAAACAGAGGTAGTCAATAGGAGCTTGAAGACCTATTTGAGTTGTTTTGTGTCAGAGACACCCAAACTTTGGGCCAAGTGGCTGTCTTGTGCAGAGTACTGGTACAACACCTCTTTTCATTCGGCTTCACAAATGACTCCATTCAAGGTGATGTACGGAAGGGACCCCCCTCACTTGGTCCACTTCGGGAGTAGCAGTACTCCAGTTTCTTCAGTAGAGGAGTACTTGGCGGAAAGGGATCGAGTGTTAGAAGAATTAAAGAGACATCTACTGAGAGCTCAACAGATTATGAAGAAACAGGCTGATGGGCATAGGAAGGACATCCAGTTCGAAGCAGGAGAGAAAGTGTTCTTAAAGCTCCGACCATACCGGCAGAAGATAGTGGCCAACAGGAGAAATGAAAAGCTCGCTCCAAGATACTTTGGTCCTTATGAAATATTGGAAAAAATTGGAGCAGTAGCATATCGGCTGAGACTACCACCCACGGCGACTATTCATCCGGTTTTTCATGTATCACAATTGAGAAGAGCCATTGGGGATTATACAGCCAGCTCGGAATTACCGGCCACACTTACAGAGGATTTAGAGGTGATTATGGAACCCTTAGAGTTGATAGGGGTTCGTCAGAAATAAGAGGGAGCAAAAGAAGTGCTGATCAAGTGGAAGAATTTGCCGGACTACGATGCCACGTGGGAGCCGTACGAGAGGGTGAAACAACAATTTCCTGTTTTCACCTTGAGGACAAGGTGATTCTTTGGGAGGGCGATATTGATATATCAGTTCAATCTCAACCGACCCAGGTGGGGCCGGCACTGTATACAAGAGGAGGGTCAAACCGCCTCCTTCCTACACCGCCTAAGGGAGGGACCCATGCCCAATTTGTTTGGATTTAATTAATTAAAAATATTTAATGTCTTTTGAATTAATTAAATACTATCTTATATTTGGAAAGAGGATTTAATTAATTAAAAAGATTTGATATCTTTTGAATTAATTAAATACCATCTTATATTAGGAAAGTAGATTTAATTAATTTGAAAAGATTTGATATCTTTCAAATTAATTAAATACTATCCTATATTAGGAAGTTTTTAAGGAGGTGGAGAGGGCTATTTAAAGGGCATGAAGGGGTTAGGGATAGGCATGCTTGGATTGGAGTTTCTCTTGGAGTCTTGTGAGGTTTGAGGGCTCTAGACCTTGCGTCTAGAGATTGGGAGAGAACGATCCTCCTCTCGAATAGAGGATCACTTGTATCTTTCTTTCTGTATGTTTTGCTTTGCTTGTTTAATGCAATCTACTGTTTTGGGGCTGTTTTCGCCCAGTTTTTGATTATTTTCTCGTTGTTTTCATCCAATTAGTGAGTTTGCTTGCGAACTCAAGTATTCCCCGAGGGTTAGTATTTCCTATCAGAATGCTGCTGCTAGGTTGATGACATTGATGGAGAAAGAACTCAACATTGGTTGCGGAGTTGCAAACAATTCTCCTCCTCCAACCCTCTAGTATCAATGTTTATTTCTTGTTATCACATTTGCAATCATCATTGCAATTGAGTCCATTTTGAGTTATTACTATAATCTCGGTTTCCAAACTCCGACATGCTACAAGGGTAAGCACATTCTCCCACTTGCTTTTATCCCACTCCTCTTCCTCCCAAATGTCATCGAGCATAAGTGAGAACATTTTAGGCATCACCCAAGGACTTAAGCTCCTTTGAAATGCATCAAGTGACTCCAAATGAGGCTTCTACAATTTAGGAGATTCCAACACATCCAATGAATCTTTTCACATCAAAGTTGTTGGAAACACAAAACCATATTTTAAGATCAAACTCCTTTGTCATTTCATCCTTATAAACATGCTGCAAGAGAGTTGTCTTCCCTATACCGCCAAGGCTACTCTTGGTAGAAGAGGAATATTGCTCAACAGATCATATCAGTTTTAGGCAAGGATCCTATTTCACATGTTTTGCATAGCTCAAGCGGCTGCTCTTGCTACTCCGGCTTTGTGCTTTCTAAAACATGAAAGAAATTACCAACAGAAATTGTTAACTTATCAAGTTTCTTCACAACCTCCTGCTTTCACATGACGCTAATTCCTCTCCAGCAAACTCCTTGGTGAGGGTATGGCATCGAATGGGAGATACATCGGATAAGAATGGGGAGAGAAATAGAAGTCACATGAGGAGTGCATGCTGTTTAGCCGAGGGATTTGATAGAGATTTTTTTTAGTAAATTTAGTTAAATAATAATAATAATAATAATAATAATAATAATAACTCTTTTTTAAACAACATATGTGTGTTTTGATCTTCCTCAAATTAGATGTTGTTTGCGCATAGAAATTTTTTTCTTTGCCTTGCATATGAAATTTTGTTTTCTTTTCGTGTAGCGACTTATGCAATATGAGTGTCCTTTGTAATTTTTTCGGATATTTCGTTGCAATTTATTTTGTGAAACGAGCAAGTATTGAATGATTTTAATTGTGATTCAGGTGTTTTGAACCTTATTTACATAACATTATATCTGATATCCATGGTCTGTTGTGATCGTAGAGTCCTCCTTGATAACTTTGACTCTCTAGACATGTTTGCATTATCTGTTTTCTGAATAGAGCAATGATTAGATGATTTTGATATATGCAACGCATTTAAGGCTAGACAATGAATCTATTACATGTTGCTTTCATTGATAGATTCAAGTCATGGGATTTAATCAGAGGTGAACACTTACACGCAATATTTATAAACATCTTAAAATTCTCGTCTTTATTATTAAAAACCAATATCCATATGCTTTATTTAACCTAACATAATTATTTAAAAAATGATGATATGCTAATATGCGTATTAAAGTTTGAAATTTTAATTAATAATTTTCAAACTTATATGACTGCAAAACTATATTTTTGTTATAACATAATAAAGTACATTTTTTTAATAGATTTTATTTTTTTACAATTACTTGTGGTCTCTAAAATTCATACCCCAACTCAATCAAGAGTATTTTGATATTTGGGTCTAATTTTTAAAAGGAAGATTAGGTTGCAGATAAGATATCACCTAGAGATTTCGCTCTAATTTTACGAGGATTTTAATGATATGGTTCTAATTTCTCATAGGCATAAGTGATGCGGACATCGATACGAAGATTTGGCGCATCTATCATAGGAGGCGTCGTAAATCGACGGCTATAATTTAAATATTCAATTATGAGTTATTTTTCTGAATTTTAGTTCTTATTTGATGTATTTCCTGTCTTACCCCTAGGTTGGTTTATGTGAGTGTTGTGGCCCAATGGACAATTTTGTATTTTGAGTTTTCTTATGTTGTGACCTATATATAGGGCCTTAAGCTATTGTAATAGGGATGGATTATTGATATTAAAAATTTGTGTTCAACACTTGTATTCTTTTGAGAGGACGGTAGTGAGATTCCTATGGGAAGGAATTAGAGTTTTCACCAGCCGCAGGATTAGTCCGGGCTCATGACTTGAAGTCCCTTGGAGAATGGCTAAGCATCACCCGTCAGTCTTCGGAAGAGTCCAAGGCTCGCGGGTTTTATCTTCTATCTTTGTTTTTGTTTTTTTCCTTCTTATTGTTCCTAGTCGTTGTCTTCATCCTCTGCCTACGTCCACCATCGTCATCTCCATTTCTGCCATAAGCCGCCGCCACCTCACCAAAAAATCCTCCAAACCGCCGACCATGACTCCCTAGCCGCCGGCCTCATCCCCACTTCTCCGTCTTCTTGAAATTTCCTAATTAGGTTGATGTTTTAATTGGGATGATCAAAGATTTCAAATCCTTTTGAATTTGAATTCGAAATCTTTCCTAATTTGATTGTTCTATTTTAGGAAAGTATTCGAATGACATCCTTTTGAATATTTTATTCATTGGGATTTAAATTGAAACTTACCTAATCCCAAAACCTAAATTAGGAAGGCCAAATTGACTCCACAATTTGCTCCCCCATCCTATGCTAGCTACCGGCCATATAAGGCTCAAAACCGTCGGCCCCACTTCAAGTCTTCCCTTTTGGATTTCTAAATTCAATTAATTGGGAATCAATTTAGGACCCAATTAATTAGAATCCGGAATTTCGAATCCTTTTCCTTTTTGGCTTAATTTTATTTTTAGGAAAGTAAATCCATGACAATTTTGGATTTCAAATTTCAAATTTGAAATCTTTCCTAATTGGGTTTGATCCATATTTGGAAGGTTTTAACTCTCCTATTCAAAATTCAAATTTGCATTAGGAGTTAAATGCCCCCTCAATTTCCTCCCTTTAATTAAGGAATTAATCGCAGCTTTAAATATGAAATTTAATTTCAGATTTAAGGATTAATTCACTTAAGTAATTGGGGCCCACTGATTTGAAATCAAACCCCTCTCCCTCCCTCTCTCCTAGGCCGGCCCCCTCTTCCTCCTTCCTTTGCCTAATTAAGAGCCAATTAATGCTCCTAATTAACTCCCTCATTAACTCAAAAAATTCCTCCACAAATCCCTCATTTCAAATTCAAATTCCCTCTCTCATATTTCTGAAATTAATTCCTAATCTAGGAATTTGATTTGGGAAATAAAATTCCCTCCTCAATCCCGCCAGCCCCTCACTCCCACCTTGGCTTTAATTAATATTTATTTCCTTATCTCCCCACTTTGCTCATAGCCGAATTTCCTCAAATCTATTTCCTATTTTATTTCCCAAATCACTTCACTGATTTTGGAAATAGAAAGTCTACATTTTTTTTTCTATTTTTTCCACCGTCTCCCTCCTCTTAATTATTCCGGATTGTTTCCCTAGTCAAGAACCTGGGATTGGAAATTCCTCTCAGCTTTTCTCTTCACCATTAAGACTAGACTTCTCCCTCAAACTTTCTCCACATCCTAGTCTATTAAAACCTGAGACTTCATCTCAGATTTTTTTGTTAGAAATCTGGACTGAGATTCTTCTCAGGTTTTGGGCAAAGAAGTCATTTTTCCTTCAGATTTTGGAGAAGAGATCCTCTCCCTAGCAAAGCCGTTTTTCCCATTCTACATCAATAAGCCTTATGATTAATTACTCCTCCAATTGATGAGAGAAATATTTTGATTATGACTAGCTAATAGGTACTAAATGATTGGCATATAATAGTTGTAAATTTGGTATATGGCTGAAAATTTATCACTTTGAACTTTTAGCGGATGGTAGGGGAAATTATGAGCAACCCGTTCTAGATCCCCGAGCTTTGTCATTTAGTCAATAGAGATAGTAGACCTAACTTGATCGAAGGATTATTGCCAACAATTATGGGTTGCTTCGTCCAAAGGAATCTTATAGACTTGGGATAAATGCTTGTCTAAGGGGACGAATTTAAATCGACCTTAGCTAATAGTTGACTTTAAGTTCTACCAAGTGCACCCTATGATTTATCTCTGAACGGCTTTTTTATCCATTGGAGAACTTATGGGCTTTTACCTTGATCATAGTTTAATTGTGTCATTTTGTGATGAAATCACCTTATCAGATCTTAACCATTTGTTGTGGTGCCATTTAATGAGAAAATTATAGGCAAATGACACGTGTAACATCCTTTCTAGTGAGAGATTGTTTAAGGATGAATTATAATGATACAGATAACAAGTTGTTTATGAGCTTGTATTATTGCTTTAAGTTTTAGGGTAGTTGGTTTTTATAATTTATGATAATTTTTTAATTTTTATACAGATATAGCCTTAAAATAATTTGCATTGGTATTTTGGTGCATTTTGAAAGTAAGGTCCTCTTGGATTGAGATTTTCAATCAACAAGATCGTCATCGGGTATTTGAGTGATTTTTTTATTACTTGAGGCTTGACAATTCTGCTTGCTTACTAAAAATAGATTGATTAAAGCATTAACTTTGCAAGCTACCTACAACATATCATAATTTTTAACAAATTCTATATTAAATTTAAAAATTCCTTGATACGAGTGAAGGTGATAGTGAACTTGATGAAGAATGAGATGTTAACAAGTTAATTCATGTGGAGTAAGCGAGTTAAGTGGCCATGGCATGGGCATATGGATTTTACATGGGACGAGAGCTTGGGGAAAATCCAAGAACCTGTCGGAGAATGCGGAAGGAGAAATGGGCACAACAATTATGATATATTGGTGATGAGGACTAATGCTATAGAAAACAAAAATTGATGTGAGACTATGTTTAAGGAGATGAGAGATGGTTAGGGGCAATCATGTCGGTGGTGGTTGCGGTGAGACCATACTTGGCAATAGCTTGGAGATCAGAACATGGGTGGGAGAGCTATTGAGACAACTGTAGGTCTTAACAAAAACATGGAGGAGTCGAATGGGGAAGGTAAACTCACACAAGATTCGGGTTATTAGTGAAGCATGAGATCTCCATCAAGATGGAATTGCTTGTTTGCATCAAGTATAAATGGCTTGCGGATATTGCAATTAGCATTAGAAATTATGGAAAGACTACCTGAATGAAAGATCAACTAAAAAATCTATCACATGACTATTATAGAAAAGTAATTATGACTTTAACAAAGGGAATGTGTGGTACAATGTTTATTGCAAAATACAAAATCAAGAAAAATTTGAAGGGATCTAGTTTTTGTTATTCTAGAGAAATATTTATGGTAAATTCGACAAAAATTTTTCTGAAAAAATTTCTTAATAACTTCTGCTGGTATTTATGGTTTTCTTATATATTATGTATTTATATTAATTCTACAAGTTTTAGAACTCAAAAACCCTATCCTGAGGGGTATCTTTAGTGGACATAAATATTCATATGGTTCTTTCTAATATGTCCGTTGATTTTTCTTTAATGTTCTGAGAATATTTGATGTTTAGTTCCAGTAATTTTTTATTTTTATTTTTATTATTTATTTTTTTATGTTTAGTTCCAGTAATATTTTAATGCTTATATCTTACATTAATTTTCAGCCTTGGAAAGCAAGAATCGAAAAAGCTCACCACCAGGGAAAACTGATGTTTCTTGAAAACTTGGACCCATCTTATTCAGCAAGTGAGATTGAGGTCTGCCATTCATACTATCCTATTTCAAATATAGAATCTTTGTTTATAATCATAGAAAGATTAGTGAGCAGAAAATAAAATAGAACTCCCAAAAGATCACACACACAAATATTCAGAAAAAAATTCAGTTAATTACAGTTTTAATGGCCCAGAGATTGATATTTTTCGGTTCTTACATCATTTTAAAAGATTATTCCTTGTAAATCTTTGAAGCGCACAACATTCATTAGCCAGGTTCACTGTACTATGATAATTGAAAATTTTACTTGTTTCAATTCAAATGTGCTCCTATACCAACATGCAAATGAAAACATTGCGCATTGTTCTCATTTGTCAAGCTTCTTTGTCCGTGTTGTATCATTTTCCATAGTCATAGATTTCTTTGTTTATCAATATAGTCTTAGTAATTTTAGTGTTGATTAATTAGTTGCATTCATTGGCGTGCCTTTTTTTTCCACTTTTTTTCAACTAATATCTACAGTATCTATTTTTTTTGGCGATGCTTCTCTCTTTGAGAGATGGTGGAAGTCTTGATGCCGTTCTCTTTTTGACAATTGCTAATTATATTGTTGAAATCTCTGTTTAAAATTGCGCAATAAGAGGCACGCCTCTGCGCAATTCTTCTCTTTTTGACAATTGCTAATTATATTGTTGAAATGATGATTTTGTGGCATGTTTGAAGCATGTCTTGCATTCTTGTGAACTATAAACTACTATTAGGTGTTATGACAGTATCATAGTTTCCAAATGCATTCCATTTAGTTGTCTTACTTGACGACCCAGTGACTCTCACCCATGTTTGAGAGTTATATAAGGTTTCATTACAAAATGATAAGCGGAGATTACCACCAATACTACAAAAAACACACTTCTTTTAACTTATTCAATCCAACTCACATTAGTTGATGAGATACTTGTGATGGAACTAGCTTCCAAAAATGAAACTAGATGTGCTTTTGACTGCCAAATTCACGAATATGTGCAGGCATTCCCTGTGTACCACACATGGGTGGTCTGTTATAAATAAAGTCTAGTAAAAGTGTGAAGAGGTCTTAGAGAAGGTACTGACTTGCCATCACACTACATCTTACTGATTGATCCATGATATGATGGTGCAAGTGACCTCAACCTTAAGCCATGCTTGTGGTTCAAGTAGTAAAGCCTACATCACACCTCCCAAAGCTGTTTGCATTGCAAGGAGAATTAAGAGAAATGACGATGAATAAGAAGCTATCAACTTACCTTATTGTTTCTTGAAGATTGCACCAATACTTTTAACTAGTTATTACAAATTGATTTTTGGAGTTTGACCTTAATCTTGTTGATAGGTGAGGGCGCCAAACAAACATGGTGTTAATGGAGCTTTGGTGGATCATTGCATACGTTTTGTGAACCACCGTGCATTCATGCCCAACCTTCCACAAACAAGCATGTCTTGACAATGTTGATAAGGTAATTAGATTTAATAGATGCAATTTACCAGCTCTTTTACCTTGCCTCATAAGATCTTTATTCTAGTCCCCTTCTAGTAAGAAGATCAATGAGTGCATCTATGACTGAGGTTAATTATATATTATTTAACATAAACTAGAGCCGCAAAGAATTTGAGGAAATCTATTGACCAACTGCTACAAATTGTTACAAGCTTGGAGATTCGTAGGGATAAACAACAATTGGGAATACACTACAACTTGAGAAAATAGGGGTTTGAGGAAAGGAAAGAGGAGAATAATCATAGCAAGGGGCTTAGATCATTTAATTGCATACATAATACTCTCCAATTGGAAGTATATAGAGCTACAAGATACTGTAGAACTCATTAATGACCTATTAGACACTAATATCAATTAAGTTACCTATTAAACACCATAATACCCATTATAAACTAGTCACTATTAGACATTAATATCACTTAAGTTGCCTACTAAACACCATAATACTCATTATAAACTTGTGATTACTCGCAGCATTTATAACCTAATAACTCAATCTAATGACACACTACAGGTAGTGACTAACAATACCAACCTCTTCAAATTCTACATTGCCCTAAAGTTCGAATAACATAGGAAAATAAGATAAATCCATTTGAGAAACTTGTGTAGAATCTTCTGGTTATGGTAGGTAGGAGAAAGTATTGGTGAAACTATAGAAGCTGTGCTGTTATCGAGTCTTATTTCCTTCTGATGATATGCTATGATAATAGAGGTGTTGGCCATTCATCCCACAGCTCTTTTGTGTCCTTCAAATATTACTATGATTGTAGTCATCTCGGTTAGGCATGAAGTTTCTTCAACAAAAATTACAAGTAATATAAAGTCTTGTGGTGGAGCAGGAGAGGATGTTTAGAACAATTGTGTTAGGAAACACTTGAAGATCTCAAGTGAAACCTAATGATCAAGATACAATTGATCCTCTTTTCGAGAGGAAGATCTCTCTCCTAAATCTCTAGACGCCACTGGAGCCCAAAAACCTAGCCCTAAGAGATCTCAAATTTCAGCCAAATTCAAGATGCCCTAACCCTAGGAAAACAAACTATTTAATGCATACAATCCAACAGGAAATCTTTAAACAATCCCTACATTCAAATTTCCCTCCTAACTCCCCTAAATATTCTTCCTAAACAGCTCGGTTGGCCCGGGCATGCGTTCGATGCGTACTGGAGAGGCGGAACTTTCGCCTATATTTCGCCTGGGCTAGTCTTGTGTGGACCGATTGGACCGGCCTCTATTTCGCCTAGGCTGATCTTGTGTGGACCGGTCTAACAAATTGCTTGTCATTCATCGTCCACACAAATTGAAAATGAGACAGTTTTATGGTTGAACATGGGTTTGCTATTTGGAGTCTTAGTTGGACTGTTGGATCAGGAGTAATGTAAAACTTTACGTAAACTAATTGACACCCAACGATATCTAATTAAACTTCCAAACCCAAAGAAATGGACTAAGAGTTAACAAAGAATAATTGATTTAGTTTTGACGATGAAATTTTTGTCATCAATTCTTGATATATTCCAACTGTTTGATCTTTGTCGTCTAACAGATGTTGCGCTTAACTTTCATGCTGCCTCCTTTTCCTAATGTCGAGTCTTGAATAGGAAATAATACGGAACTCCCACTATGTTAATATTGACTTAGCTGTATACTTCAATAGCCAAGTAACTATTCATGAGAACAAATGGTGGATAAAATGATCAAGAATTAAGAAAAGGAAAATAAAAGGAAAGAACTACATAGAACCTGTTAAAGGCTATTACGGGTGTAAATGAGTCAAACCGAACTCAAGTGACCCCTAACCTGATCTTGAGCTTGATTAATTAATCGAGTTTGAGCTCAGGCTTAATTCCATGAGTTCGAGTTGGCTCACAAGCCAGGTTATTCATAATGAAAGAGAGAAAATGATTATTATTCAAGCTATTATTATATTAAAATTATAAATTGAATATAAATTAAAAGATAAATAATAAAGAATCTGATATGCCTTGGAGACAAACAACAAACGAACGATGGAAAAATCGCAGAAATAATAATAATTATGGCTAATTTTGGATTATAATGTTAATTTGAAAGTAAGATACATGTGATTTACAATTCGAGAGGTAGATCAGCTCTCCCAAACAATCTAAATGCCGCTAGGAAGCCCTCAAAGAAAAAGCTACAACAAAACCAAATCAAAATCTGTATAAAACAAAATAAGCCCTAAACTTAGCCTTAAATAAGCTTCTCCTACTTCCCTCTTAAATCAACCTCCCTTCCTAATATATTTCCCTCTCCAATTTGAATTTCAGTTAGAAAATCTTTCCTAAATCAGCCTTCCTTTTCTAATGTATTTTCCTTTCCAATTTGAATTTTAATTGAGAAATCCTTATTAATCTCTTTCTTAATTCCACTTCTCACATAATGATTTAATGTTTTATTGGGTCCCACAAAAGGAGCCGAAATCTCTCCAAGTCCCTCCTTGGTCTGGGGTCTACTGGACCTGCTAGTCCAGCTTTTCCCTAGTCCGGCCCGTTAGGGCTGCCAATTTATCAGAATCACTTGGTATAAAAAGTGAGATATAATTTTTAAATATTTTTAATAGCTTGAAGTCTTGAATTCTGATATTATTTAAGTGTATTTTATAGTACTATTTATTAAACGACCCAACCCGCTAGCTAACGAGTAGAATCGGGGTTGGCTGAAGTTTGACTCGTTAGCTCATCGAGCTTAGCTCACGTGCCATTTATCAAGTCAAGCTCAAACTAGCTCATGAGTCGGCTTGACACTCTTGCACCTCTTCGTGGTATATTGGAATTGAAATTCAGCCAGCAAATTGAGATCAATGTTTGGCCGACAGAACCTTTCTTGGAGTATATATTGATTGGCTGGATTGTTGAGTTGTCCGTATTGAGCAGTTAACTATTCACTTGAAAAACAGTTTAATGAAACAAGTTGGAAGAACTGAGAATCTTATAGAAGTAGATTCTTAGCTTATTTTTGAGAATCTATTTTTTTGAATCTAAGTAAATGTTAGGTTTTTAACGGTTGCCTTGATTGTGTTTGCACCTTCTTGTATGGCGCTAAGAGGTTTTGGACACAAGAACAGCTGCCCTGTCCCTTGTTTCAACCCCAAATATCCGTGAACATGCTTAAGAAGGATGAATGTTGCCTTGGGAATCTGATGATCGATTGTGGTAGATTATTTTGACTTGACTATTATCTGCTTTCGTTCCCACTTAGGAAAACTCTTCCTCAACTTAAAGATAATCTGAAGGATAAGTTGTTATAAATAGGCTAGCCAATTAACAAAGTCTAAAAATTCCTATTTACATAACTACCCCTATCTTCTTCGTCTTTTCCAGGTAAACCTACTCTCCTTTTCTTCAATATGGAGATTTCTAAGCTTGCCAGACCATTTGCCCTCTCAATTATCGGAAAGTTTTGTATAGGTCATCATCCCAACATTGAGGTAATTGGCAAGTTCTTATCTAATTTAGAGTTTATTGGTGACTTCTCAGTTGGACTCACAACCACGACATATCATTATTAGACTTATAATTGGAGCATATTTCGTAAAAAATTTCTTAAAATGTTCATATTATAATAGTGGCTTCTTGATGTGCATGCTAAATGGGTCTCTCTATTTGATTGCTTTGTGAAACCCCTTTTCACTCTTATTTGGATCTCATTTCCCAAGAGAGACTAGTATGGATAAATTGGAAGAATTACCGTAATTATAGGATTATCCAATGAGAGAGGTGATTGTGGTAGAATTACGACCAAGAAGATGGAGAGCTAGTTAGCGCAACCCAATAGTGGCGAAGAAACAAGCTACTAAGATATTGAACGAGGAAAGAAAACTGCTAAGAAAGGAGGGAAACCGATACTTAGGTAGGAGCATAAGGAAAGAGTTCACGGTGGCCTACCTGAGGCCATCCTTTATGTAAAGTCCTAGAATTGCACAAACACACGCGAACACTAGAGCAACAAAGATGCACGAGCAAGTAACTAATTCGTGTGGTGTGCAATAGCAGATGATGAAGGCGTGCATCAATGGATTCACATGGACAGATCGTGAGAACATGCACTAGATGATTGCCAGTGGTAGGGCATTGTGTGCCTGGCTAGGGTATCACACGCAACAGATGAGAGTGTATTTTTTTCTTAGTTCTTGGAACAAATGTCTTCTTACTAGTTAAAATTGTTGCGTTTTCAATGCTAGTAATTTTTTGTTGTTTGAGCAAGCCTATCCTTATGATTTTTCATATAACTGATGTAAACTAAATGCATGAGAAATTATGCAATGTCAAAATTACACGCCTTTTTTGAATTAGAGCAATAATAATTACATTAGCTTCTAATGACTTAAACAAGTATTGAAACACTAAAGAGGTGATTAAAGCTTAGACCAAATTGATCATGAATTAATCAATTATAATCAAGATTAGCATAGCATGGGGGACTTTCAATGGAAATCCCTGAATTAACAATAAGATTAGGCACTACTTGGGTCCACTTACTCATTCTCTTGATGTAGGCTAAATGGAGATAGGTTGCACAACCTTTATGACGCCACAAATTAAGGGAAGACTTAGAAAAACAAAAGACTTGAAGGAAAAATTCACCTTGATCTGGATTTGAAAACGATCTGTTACTGAACGGAAGAGAGTTGTTTGTCGATAGCGGTGGCGATGGTGAATGTAATCCTTTCGATGTAGTCTTCTAATGCTTGATTGATCTCCGCATTGAGATCGAAGAATGTTGATTTCAGAATATCAACTTGACCTTAATCGTTGTAAAAAATCATAGTCACGTTCTGGGTCAGCCATACATGAGTGGCCAGCTACTAGGAGGGAACGGGAACTCTCGGGCAGCAAGGAGTGGATTTCCAGAGAGCAGGACAGCAATTTCTCTCGCTGAAGTTCCCTGGACAGCAGCCTAGCAATGTCCAGAAAAATCTAGACAGCAACTGTGGGATGGCAGAAGCTCTTGGACAGCAAAAAGTGGTCTTCCAACAAGCAGGACAGCAAGTATTCCTGCTGAAATTTCCGGACATCAGAGAGAAATCTACACAGAAATTCTAGACAGCACTTTTCCAATGACAGAAATCTGGACAGCAGTTGTAAATGGATCTAGGCACCAAGGGCTTGATGTGGTCGGCTATGGGAAAGAGAAATTATCAATTATTTGGAGAGGAAATAATTGGGGAAATAAAAAAAAGGAGATGGAACCAAAAAGGGAAGGGAGGAGAGAGGAGGCCGGCGGCTTGATTGGGAAGGGGTACTTGATTTGGGGATTTTAATGAGGTGTTTTAATGAGATAGGAGAGAGAGGGAAGGGGCGGCAGCCCTTTATGGGCTTGATTGTGGGATTTAATTGAAGTAATAATCAATTTCTAAGTTTGACATATTAAATTAGGAATGGGACTTAATTTCAATCCTTATTTAATATTCAATTGGCATGATTTGAGGGACCTTTCAAAGATTATTTCCCTTATTTTAGGAAAGAAATTTAAATTCAAATATGTGGGAATTTGAATTCAAAATAGTTTCCAAATTTAGGGGAACTAATTTAGAAAAGTAATTGAATGCAAATTTTGGAAAGTTTGGGAATTCCAAGGAGGTAGGAGGTGGCCGGCGTCTAAAGGGAGGGAAGGGCTTAGGGTTTGGGTGGCAGCTAAGTGGAGGGGATGAGCTTGGAGCCGGCGGCTTGGGGAGGAGGGGATAAACCTTATGGCCGGCGGCTTGGAGGTGGAAGATGGGGTGGCTGGCCGGGTTGTTGTGGTGGTGGGGGTTTTGGCCGAGGGATTGAGAAGGGGAGGGATGGCCAGCGATTCAAGGAGGGAGGGAAGGATTGGGGGAAAGAGAAGGACCACAAACCCGGACGCTTCCTGCGGTTGGTGGGTACTACTTGCCCTCTCCTAGGGTTCCCCTCTCAAGAGAACTCTCTCCACTCTCAAAACTCATAGGTAAACAATTTTATGAAATTTTTAATAATAATCTTCTTTATCCTCTCCAAAGGGGAGGAGGGGATATAAATAGCTAATGTTTACAATGATGAAATAAAAGACACGAATGCCCCCAAAGGTCACATACAACTTTTCCATCAATTGATGGTAGAAATGGAAAAAATACATAAATAAGTCGAATACATATAATCACTAAAAAATTAATCGGTGCGATCGTGGCCGTAGATCTTCGGCCCCGTCTCTGGTAAACTCTCCAGGGTTGGATGTCATCATCACTGACTATTTTGTGATTTTATAAATCCCCAATTTTATAATCTTTCTTGTTGAGCAGTGGAAGGGATTGAACAATCAAACCTCCACTATGTGCATCCTTAATGTGCCTACAGCTTGGTCTTGTACCAATCTGTTACCATAACAAAGGTGGAGCAATAAAAACCGGCAGAAGGGAGAAGCATCCTATGTCACATGCCTAACAGTCTTGTTCTGTTTTGAAGGACAACATTTACAAATTACCCATGCAACGTTGTTGTTATGACTTTTTGTCACTTAGAACTAGCCACATTCAAAGAATAGTGAATAAAAGCACTAGTGCCAAAGCCAAGAACTTTGAAGTGTAACAACTTGGCTAAGTGAATACAAGAAGCGAAGGTTTCTCTTCTATGCTCTTTGCTTTGTTGCTTTTGTTCACTCTTTCCTTGCACTCTTGTCCTCACTTCACTACTTTTGAAGTATCTCCATAACCAAGTTTATATAACTCTTTTCCTGACATCAAAAGTCTTCTTCCTGTGATTATACTGCTCTAATATGCCTGCAGTTTCGAACCAAGATTCTTCATATCTGTTTGAATAATCTCAAATGCGATTGTGTGCATAATGGCTATCCGGGTGTTCTTCTTTTTTTTTTTTTTTAAAGATTTCAAGAACGTAATTTTCAATTCATTCCTAGAGAGTGCAATAAGGTTGTTAACTATTGTGCAACCATTTCATTGTGTGACAATTTCTTTTGGGATTTGTTTTATAATAAGCTTCCTCAAACAATTTTGACATTGTTGAAAGAGGAATGTGATAGAGTAGCTACCACTTAGGTTGTATCCCTTTTTTTTTTTAATAATATGCAGTATGCATTTTCTCAAAAAAATAAAAATAGCATTACCATTTGCAGGCATTTGCTCCTTTTTGAAAGAAAGCCATGAGATGGGCTTATCATCTTTGTTATTGTATTTATCTTGATCAATTGGATTAGTATTCAGAATAAATGCTAGAAATATTAAATTAAAACTGCATAAGAACTGAGAATATCACACATACAGACATCTTCCACCAAACGTTCATATAACTTAGACATGGTATGAATTATGCAGTTAAACTATGCTTTGAAAAATACATTTTCATCAAGTTGAAGGTGCTGATTGGAAGAGGAATGATCATGATCAATCTAGCTTTATATCAACCATCAAATAGACATTGATTGAACAACCACTGCAAAAGAACAACTCTTCAGGAGCACCTGCATATGAACTATTTACTATCCATGAAGAAACTCAAAATTTCAGGATAAAAAGGCTATCTGATGGACTCTGGATGCAACTTCACATGATTAGAATTACCTAAGAAGTTAAGGTGACCAACAGGGCACACCTTGGATTCTCAACATCAAAAGCAGATGTTGCTTAAAGTTGGTCGGACAAGAAACAAAAGAGATTCAACAAGTTCTGATATGATTTTCAACGTAATGAATATACATTGAAATGTGTATTTGTCTTGTAAGATAGAAAGTATTGAGGGAGTTTGGTTGCATTTTATTATTCCCTCTAAATTTCAAAAGTGTGGAACATGAGTCATAATCTTAAATTATACCTTTATCATCATAGTTAATATAATTCAAGCACCCATAATACATTATAATTGATTGAAAAGTGAAATTCAGAATTTCCAATTGATTGTTCATACTTTAGTGGAAGGGAGGATGTTAAAAAAATTATTTGACCATCTTTTGATCTAATTCTCTCCTGTGAAACAAGCTCTTAAGCATTTCTAACTTCTGCTTTTCTAAACTATATTGGTTTCAATTAGAGCTCGAAGGACTTCTGTAACTAAACACGGCCAATAAAATGGGGGTCATATAAAACCTAGAAAAATTTTATTGTTTGAAAACTTTAGGTTATGCGCGCTTCATCAAGTCTATACTAGTATGAGCACTGCATTTGATGATCATTTGCTAAACGAAAGAAAACACTTTTCTATGTATGACTTAGAAACTACGAGTCTAGCTTGTCTGTCTTGTGTCACTCACAGACCTGGCCTGATTTACTTTTCGATGAGATTTATTGAAACTAATATAATACTTTTGACCATTTTATGACTTTAAATTCTAATTATTTTGCTGCGTGCAGGATTTGCTACTTGAAGCCTTCAAGCTTGATTGCACTGTGAAGGTCATACCCCACGTTACTTTCCATAATCCTCACTATGGTATGCCTTGTTAGATTTGTCATAATTTAATATGAATGTACTGTTGATTTTCTCTCTTTTATTGTTCTTTTCTTTTTACAAAGAACATGCTTAAACCTATATTTTTTTTACTTTTATCTAATATCCCTTAGTTTTGCCTTAAGCTATTCTGATGTTATAGGTCAAGCATATGTCATATGCAATTCGAGAAATGAGGCAACCAATGCAGTTCAAGAGATTGATGAAAAATGTTTAATTCTATCAGACGGAAGGTATTGCTAATCTAGATTTTTTCTTCTGTATTTATTATCAATTTGTGTTGGGAAGGCTTCAATCATTCCCTATTTTCTGAATTATTTAATTATAGTGCTATTGTATATTATTCTATATCACAATATCTTAGTCTTGGTGCTGGGTTTTGTTTTGTAAGTGACAATGAAGCTTTCGACGACCCTGAAGGTTCGTGCGGCAGAAGGTGCATGAGAAGTTGACGTATGTGTTATTTCATGCGAGTGCACAAGCTTAATATATTTGCACGTCCTGGTGTCTAGTTTCAATAGGTTCATTGAGGCATGGGTCATCTGTTAATGTATAAGCTAGCATTTTGCATCATGCTTTTCACGGTAGGATGAGTTTCAAAATAAATAATTGGCACAGTTTTTGCATAATTATGACGTTTATAGTGGATTTGTGATGTATTTATCTTAACAATATAATGATACATACACACATTATATATATATATATATATATATATATGGACACACACACACACTTTAATGGGATATAGAATTGTTATATTGCACATAAAGAGCTAGTGAATATTTAATATGAAGGTTATAGATTGGACTCAAATCAATAACCTCTATTTTGAGAATTAGGGATCGTGTTTTTTGAGCTAGAGCTCTTTGATATGGCAAGAAATGTACTTGAGTACATACAAATTAATTTTTTTCCTTACTCATTTGTATGCTCCTTATTATAATTAAAATATCGTAGATGTTAATTTTGAATGTGCTCCACAAATAATAAAACTTATAATTTTTATTTTAATAATTTATTGCTGCAAACTAATTTAAATAAATTAAAAGTGTTTACATGATGTGTGCCTGTTTTTAAAAATTCAGATTAAATTATTTCCCACGCTTTTGCCCTATATATTAATAGGTTTTAGTTTTAATATTATAATCATTCATTTCATTTAACATCATCAAATAGGGTAACATACATATTTTCATGAATTTTAAAGATTATTTTATCATCAATTAAATGCATAAAAGTTTTTCAATGGATGAATCTGATTGTATTAGTAGATAATTGTGATTTTAGTGAAAAAAAATTTAAAATAGCTTGGATTTAAATACGTATGTTGTTCATGATATCTTGCATTGAATGATTTTTATTTTTGAAGGACATAGTTGAAAGTGGGTTTTTTAGAGGACTTCTATATGTCATTTGGCTGTTCTTATATCTTCTTACGCAAATAATTAAATTATCAAAAAAATTGATTAAACTTGACCAACGATTCTTGTATTCTTTATCATAATAAATTATGGTTTTTGAGTTAGAAGACAATATAAAGTGATAGTACAACAACAACAACAACAAGCTTTATCTCACCATGTGAGGTCAGCTACATGAATCCTTTTTCTCCATTGTGTACTAGTAAGGGTCAAATTTTCATCTAAATCTAATCAAGAAAGGTCATTTCTAATATTTTTTAACAATCTTTTTAGGTTTAACTCTACCTTTCTTAATATGAGTCAAATCTAATACATCTACTTTCCTAACCGTTCATTGGAAGGCCGCCGTTTTATATGAACAAATCATCTAAGACGGCTTTCTCTAATCTTACCTTCCACTGGTGCTACTCCAACCTTTTCACGTATATGCTCATTTCGTATCCTGTCTATAAGAGTAAAGCCACTCATCCACCTAAGCATCCTCATCTCTGCAACACTTAACTTAATATTATGTTTCTTTTTTAATGGCCAACATTCTGCACCATAAAGCATTAGAGGTCTCACTACCAAAATTTAGATTTTGAAAATATGAATGTGAGGAAAATAGAAAATGAGAGATTTTATAAACTTTTTTTCTCATTTTTCTGTAAAAAAAATTCACATAAATAGGTGGAGAAATAACTATTAAGAAAAAATGAATATGAAAATCTATTTTTAATTATGAGATTTAAAATCAACTACGTATTAGAAATGAAATATTATGTATGGATTGCTTGGTTGTTGTTGATGAAAAGTTAACGTCCATGAATTATTAGATTCTCGTGGATGGAATATTGTTGTCCATGAATTTTTAGATTATTATAGATGGAAAGTTGTTTTATGCTTAGCTTATTGATTTGATTAGGTTATAAAAAATCATTCTAGGTAAATCCTTGTTGATGATATCTGCAGTTGGGGGTTAGAACATAATTTTATTGGGCCAATTTTTATTTTTTTTATTTTTTTTTTTATTTTTTTTTTTTATAGATGAATCTTAAGCCTGTCACAATGTGTTTATTTTTTCACGGTGAACAAATTATTCTGCAATATTATGGTAAGCTGGTTGTCATGTTACACTTTTAGATAATTTTTCACTTTTTAGTTTAATTCTTTTAACAATCATTTTAACCCCCATTTCTTTGTAAATAACAAGTATCATTGCCTTGCATTTAGCTTCAACACCATTTCTTGATATTCAAGAATTATTTTTTTTCTTCTCCGCATAAATAGATTTCCGCATACATAAATATAATAGCTAGAGTTCGATCTTAGGACTGATGCTTCTCTTTCCCAATCAACCTATGTGAACATTTTAATTTTTTATTGATTAACTATTTATATAGCAAGTCTTTTATTGATGTTATTTTGAGGCCCCTTAGAATGCATTTAACTTTCATTTGGTCTTCAGTAGCTTACAACATTAATAGAAAATGAGAGAGGTAGATGAGTTTGCCCATAAGGTATTGATGCCTACCTTTATTAATGGCATATTGTAGTGGTGATTCCAATATTCTTTGTTATGTCTTTTGGAGTTTTTGCTATCTTACATCCAAACATTCTTATTTCTTGAAGTAGATCAACAATATACTTATTTAGAAATATCAGTACTTTTTTTATCATCTCACTTATATGCCAATGAAGTATTTTATATTTCCCAAATCTCTTGCATCAGATTCTCTTTCCCAAACCCATTTAATTTAGTTAGCAATTCCTTGAAGTCATCTATAAACATAGTATTGTCCACATAAACGACAAAAACCGGCCTTTTTTCCCTTTAGGTGAACACTTAATAAAGAGAGTGTGATCAACACTATATGGAGCATACCCACACTTTTTATTTTTTAAGCATATTTAAAGAATATGCCAAATGAAGTATGGGATTATTCGAGGCCACACATAGGTTTTTTTTTAGTTTGCAAACCTTATTTTTGTTTTGAAAAGTATTCTTGATTTCAATTTGATATATAAGCTATTTCAAATTTGCCAAAAGATAGCAAAACTCAAATTGTGTTGAGTTTTACTATAGAAGAGTTTCTTGATTGCCAATGCCATTTGATTGGTTGCATCTTTCTGCAACAATTTTGAATTTAAATTTATCCACACTTCCAGCTATTTTATATTTGACCATAAAGATCCATCTTCATTCAACAGATTTCTTTCATTACAATTCTTTTTTACTCCAAGGATTTTGAGATCTTCATGAACATTTTTTGGAATCTAAATATTATCAAGAGAAGTGACAAATGAGTTAAAATCTAGGCGAAAGCCCTTTATAAGTTGTGAAATCATAAATTATGTATTTGATGATTGACTTCACCTCTTTCCTTAAGGCAATAGGGTAGCAGAGATAAGTATCATTATTTATAGATTTATTCTCACATGTTTGTACTTCATTAGTGCTTAAACTAATTTTATTTTTTGGGTATACTGGAGAGATTTTGATTGCTCCTATTCTTGATTTTTTTTTTCGTACTAGAATAAATAACTTATTCTGCATGGTTTGGTGTTGCCAAGGTGATGTGGGAGTTTGCAATTTTGGCGACGCTTCATTAAGTTTTGGAAAACTTGAATTATGGAGTCTAAAGGTTTTCATTTAAGTATATCTAAAATTGAACACATGAAGAGTAATTTTAGTAGTAATGGATCTAATAATGGGTTTGTGACTATGGGTGATCAAGTCATTAAAAAGTCATTAAAAAGAGTGCACGTTTTAGATATCTTGGGTTTATTGTTAGAAATGATCGTGAAATAGATGGGGATATTATTAGTAGAATTCAAGTTGGATGCTTGAAGCGCATGAATGCATTAGGCCTGTTGTGATAAAAAAGTATCCCTCAAACTTAAGGGAAAATTTTATGAGATAATGTTGAGACCTGCAATGCTTTGTGGGCACAGAATGTTCGCCATTAAAAGAGAAGCTTAAAATTATGTTAAGTGTTTCAGAGTTGAGGATGCTCTGGTGGATGAGTGAGTGGCTTTACACTTAGAGATAGAATGCCAAACAAGTTTATACATAAAAAGGTTTGAGTAGTTCTAGTGACTGTAAGATTAGAGAGAGTCGCATTAGATGGTTTGATCACATAAAGCGTCAGCCTTCCGATGCACGGTTAGGAGAGTACATCTTGTTTGATCTGACCAATGCTAAGAAAGGCAGAGGTTGATCTAAAAAAAACTTGTTTAGAAAGTATTAGAAATGACCTTTGTTTATTAGATTTACATGAGAATTTAACTCTTAATGGGACATAATGGAGAAAAAAGATTCATATAGCCGATCCCACATAGTGAGATAAAGGTTTATTGTTGTTCAATAAGTTGATTTACTGATAAATTGATGAGGGGGTTTTGCAGTTATCGTGAGACTTTTTTAGGTTGTATGAGAGGCACAAATAAACGTTCATTTCCTATTGGTTTCATGAGGATGCATAATAAATGATAAAATAAATTTCCAATTTGAAATTCTTATTCTTAAATTTTTGTTAGGAAATTCTTGGAATTCCCAAGTAATTCCTAACTATCTTGATGAAAACATCAAGAACGATCCCCAAATCCAAATGAAAGATCAGAAAAAATAATAATTTTATTGCGATAATCAAATGAACAGAAGAAAAATTACAAGATACAATTAATCCTTTATTCGATAGGAGGGTCTATCTCTCCCAAATCTCTAGACGCCGCTAGAGCCCAAAAATCTAAACCTAAGAGATCTCAAATTTCAGCCAAATTCTAGATCCCCTAACCCTTGGAAAACAAAATATTTAATGCATACAATCCAAAAGGAAATATCTAAATTGATGCAGGCAACTAGATTATAAAGAGCCAAGATAGGAGAACACTAGGACTAGTAGAACATGACTTGATTCAAGACTTAGAATACCAACATCCAAACAAACTTAAAAACAAATGAAAAGCCAAACAAACGAAACAAAATTAAAATTAAAAATAACTATCCTCAGAACAACCGATAAGCGGCTTCCTCACATGCAACAAAAAGTTGGCAATATAAAAGAAGTGCTTAAAGGCTTACAAACCAAGGGTCCACCACAGCTACAAGGTCCAACATCCTCCAAAACTCCTCTGACAAATTTTACCAAACCAGCCAACAAACTCCTCCAATAGCTCAAGAAGAAAGGTACAAGTGGAGTGGAACTTGCAAATAGAAGAAAGGTACAAGTGGAGTGGAACTTGCAAATAGAAGAAAGAGGTTAGAAGCCCAAGACAAAATAGGGGAGGAAGAGAGAAATGAAACAAGTTATCAAGCTTTTCTAAGGAAGAAGAAACCCTCAGGTTTTTTAAGAGACTTTGCTCAAATAATCAACAACCTTTTATGCATCTAAACACCTCTAATTTATAAGAGAAAAGGGGGAAGCCAAACATCCAATCCACCTCCAATCGAACCAATTAGGTAAGGGGAAATAGAAGGCCGGCATTTAATCCAGAAACATCACCTGAACAACCACACAGAAAATCGGAAAAGGCAGCCAAGGGGGAAGGAATGGACGGCCAGGGGAACCGGGACGGACAGCCAGGGGTATTAGAACAGGTAACCAAGGGGGAAGGAACGGGCACCATAGGGAACGGAATAGGCAACCAAAGGGGAACCAGAACAGGCAGCCAAGGTGGGAAGGAACCAGCCACGGGAAGAAGAGCTAGGTGGGGAAACCAAAGTGTCATGAGAGGTGGGGGGGGAATGAACCAAAATAAATCCTCATAATGAGCTAATAAGAAAGTAAATTACCCATAGTAATGAGCTGAAAAGCAGTAATTCAAGCATTAATGAGTTAATTTTAGTAGAGGTCATAGAAGCTCAGTGTCTCCTGATGAGGTTGTTATGGATTTTTTTGACGAGATGAAGGTGCTGAATCCAGCTCTTGAATCTTGTCCTCATATTTTTTCAAAATCAGCTCTCGTTCATGCTTGAACTATTCTTGTAGAAATTTCTTTTTCTTCATATAATTTTTCGTACACATATGCATCTTCATCTATAGTTTGTATAGTTCATTCTGTAAGGGATCTGTTGAACTTTCTTCTGTCGGAATCCATCTGTCCATTAGAAGAGGGACTTTAAGATCTTCTGGATTACTTTCTTCCACAATTAACTCAATATTTTTGTTTTTTTTTTTTTCATTTTTCTAAACGCTTAAAAACAAACAACTTAGGAAAATCCTAACTTTGGCTCTGATACCAATTTTGATGCAGACAACTAAATTAGAAAGAGCCAAGATAGGAGAACATCAGGACTAGTAGAATATAACTCGATCAAGCCTTAGAATACCAACATTCAAACAAACTTCAAAAACAAATGAAAAGCCAAACAAACAAAACAAAATTAAAATTAAAAATAACTACCCTCAAAACAATCGGCAAGAGGTTTCCTCCCATGCAACAAAAAGTAGGCAATATAAAAGAAGTGCTTAAAGGCTTGCAAACCAAAGGTCCACCACAGCTAAAAGGTCCAACGTCCACCAAAACTCCTCTGGTAAATGTTATCAAATCAGCCAACAAACTCCTCCAATAGCTCAAGAAGAAAGATATAAGTGGAGTGGAACTTGTGGAGAGAAGAAAGAGGTTAGAAGCCCATGATGAAATAGGGGAGGAAGAGAGAAATGGAACAAACTCTCAAGCTTTTCCAAGGAAGAAGAAACCCTCAAGTTTTTTAAGAAATTTTTCTCAAATAATCAACAACCTTTTATGCATCAAAACACCTCTAATTTATAAGAGAAAAGGGGGCAGCCAAACAGCCAATCCACCTCCAACCGAATCAATCAGGTAATGGGAAATAGAAGGCCAGCATTTAATCCAGAAACAACACCCGAACAGCCACACAGAAAACTAAAAAAGGCATCCAAGGGGGAAGGAACGGACGACCAAGGGTATCGGACAGGCAACCAAGGGAGAAGAAACGGGCACCACATGGAATAGAATAGACAGCCAAAGGGGAACCGGAATAGGCGGCCAAGGGGGAAGGGGAGCTAGGTGGGAAAACCAAAGGGTCATTATAGAGGGGGGTGGGGGGAATGAACCAAAATAAATCCTCATAATGAGCAAAGGGGGGGGGGGGGGGATGAACCAAAATAAATCCTCATAATGAGCAAAAAAGGAAGTAAATTACCGATAGTAATGAGCTGAAAATTAGCAATTCAAGCATTAATTAGCTGATTTTAGTAGAGTTCATAGAAGCTCACCAAAATTACAACCCAAAATATTTTGACCCCCCCCCCCCTTGCCTACATCATAAATCCCCCTTTGCCTACATCATAAATAGTCCCTACATTCTAATTTCCCTCCTAACTCACCTAAAACTTCTTCATAAATAATTCGGTTGACCTGGGCGTGCATTCGACATGTACAGGAGGCAGAACTTTCGCCTCTATTCTGCCTAGGCCGGTCCCATGTGGACCGGTCTAACAATACTCCCCTTCCAAAGTTCCACATTGTCCTTAAGGTGGAACGAACAAAATTGCTATTGAAGCACTTAACTAATACTATTTTACTAAAAAATGGACTGACACTAGGTCGAATAATCCATGCCTCGAGCATCTCTTTGATTAATCTGTCAATCTTTTCGTTCTGGATTTGGGGCTGAAGAAACATGTAAACAATGATAGATGAGACTCCTTCCTTTCAGATGATAACATACTTTCCTGCGAAGCAATCAACCCTTGAACATGATGGAACACCCCTCGATACTATTGTAGGTGTGGTAGAATCATGTTTGTTGCTTCTATCGTCTCCCCATCTTTTTCTCCTTCCAAATTCTGTAGTTTTTACTAAAAGTCCCAATCATTCACCCTTTTCTCTCCTTGGAAGTGACTCCAAAAGTGGCATCCCCTCTTCTTCCTCCAACATTTTCACATCATGATCTTTCCATCTCCTTATCAGATTAAGGTTTCCTCCACTCCCTTGGTTGTTGGTTGTTCCTCTTGCCTCTGGCGACGTAGCTTTGGTTTGAAACTCAAGCAACTTTCTTATCATCTTGTCCATGATTTCAAACTTCTAATCAATCTTCTCATGGATTGTTGAAATTAGTTTTTTGAAATCTTAAATCTTACACAATCTGATTTCAATTGCTGGATCTCCCCTTCCAATACTTCTACTTTTCTTCCAGCCATGGGTGCATGGATCGAACAACTATGATACCAATTTGTTAGGAAATACTTGGAATTCCCAAGTAAAGCCTAATTATCTAGATGAAAACACCAAGAATGATCCACAAATCCGAAGAAAAAAATCAGAAAAATAATAATTTTTTTACAATAATCAAACTAACAGAAGAAAAATTACAAGATACAATTGATCTTCTATTCGAGAGGAGGATCTATCTCTCCCAAATCTCTAGACGCCGTTTGAGCCCAAAAACCTAAACCTAAGAGATCTCAAATTTCAGCCAAATTCAAGATGCCCTAATTCTAGGAAAAACAAACTATTTAATGCATACAATACAAAAGGAAATCTCTAAACAATCGATATGTTTAGATTTCCCTCTTTAACTCCCAAAAAAAAATCCTTCCTAAACAGCTCGGTTGGCCCAGGCATGCATTCAACGCATACAGGAGAGGCGGAACTTCTGCCTCTATTTTGCCCGAGCCGGTCCCATGTGTACGGGTGCAACGGTCTAACAATTTTCTCCTCTTTAATTTTAGGTTTGGAGTAATAAAGTTAAGTTTAATGAAGGTTACATCCATCAAATTGTAAATTTTTCGGTGATTGAGGAATATCACTTGTAATATTTTTTATTTGAGTATTCTAACAAAAAATATGTTTTAACATTTGCATCAAGGAACCATTCACATAAGAGTTTCACCTTGAAAACAAACTAGAGTAATATACTCCAACAGATAATAATTATATAAGTTATTAGCCCTGGTTGGACTTTGCATTTTGAGTTTAATTTTTAGCTTGGAGTTGCTAGCTTTTTTGTGGCAATTTCTACTATTTTTTTAGGAGAATCTTTCACATATGTTTCGTTATGATTGTTTGATGAAGACTGGAATTCAATGTTAGCAGACTTTTTGATAATATTCTGTTTGATTTCTAAATAATCTGCATGTCTACATTTCTACATCCAATGTTGGCGGAATCCCAAATGGTTTGGTCAATGGGGTTAAACCAAGTGCTAAAAATGAGGTTTTCTTCATTTAAATCTCTACCCTTGATAAAATAAATTCTAAACATTTATATAAGAGGTGTGTATTGACCCAATGCACTTCACCCAAAAGTTTAAAACTAAGGTTTGACTTACTTGAAAAGAACGGGTTGAACCAAGCTCTCCAAAACCCATGTTTTTTTACCTAACTAAGCCCAACTTGAACCCAACCACTAGCTTGAATGCACTCTAGAACCTTTCCTAAATAGCCCACATTAATCTCAAGCCACATGGGATATTGATTTGGCAAGATTCCTTAAACCTATCTCTCTCTCCAATCATTGGTTCACCAAAAATTGAATGGACGCTTGGTCTAATGGCATGAAACTCTCCAAAACCTTCCCTTGGCTCCCATTGGTTAGTCAATAATTGAATTGGTTGTTGGCCATGGCTTAGGTGGGAAGATATAGACCCTCTATTATTTTTTCTCCTATAAATACCTCCCTTTTTCTAAAGAAAGGGTTGATTAACTCATTCCCCTTGCTCCATAGGAACCTCCCTAGCCTATCGTAAGACTATCCAATCACCCCCAGTTCAAGAAAACCCCAAACTAGCAAAAGAGAGAAAGAAAGTTAGAGAAAGGATAATCTTGATCTATCTCTTAAGCTAAGTCTAAAGTATCTCTTAGAGTCTTTTGGAAAATTTAAGAGGATATCTCCAGTAATCCATATAGTCATGATCGAGGAAATCCAATCACATGTTAGTGAGATATCTTGATTTGAAGTATAGACTTTAATTTGTATTTTCAACTAAATCTCAATGCATGGAGCCGCCAACTCCAGTCATTGCAAGATTAGGACATATTTAGTTTATGTTTATTTTGTCAAATTGGGACTATTAAATCGAAAGTTATGAGTATTTAAAGTTATAGTTCAATTTGAACTAAAACTCCTAGCCTGATCTGGACTGTTCGATCCCACATGTATCACAATTGGACATATCAGATCGAGCCGGATCGCAAGCTACAATTGATGGGTTTCAAACCCGTGCCAAATAGAATCACCCATGGGTAATCACTGTAGTACACGCTATTGCAATCCGGGATACCTAGTTTATGATTTTAATGATAACAATTATTATTGATTGAATTCATATTTTTCCTTGCATTTATATTGTATATCTGCTTTTTATGTGTACTAACAATTTCAGGGACATCATGCATCGCTCAAGAATTTTCAGGGCTCAAGATCGAGTAAAATAGGATATGTTTTGAAAGAGTCTGTATTTTTCATTTATTTAATTTTATATTTCTTGAGCGATATAAGGGTGTATGCTGTTTTCGCAACCTTGCACACACACACACTTGGGAGAGAAATTTTTTTTTAATTTTTTGAATTAATCATACCGTATGATCCCTATCATACTGTACGATCAATTATTCATAAAATTATTAATAATGATTAATTCATAATTATTTATTTTAATCTAATCATACAGTACGATCAATATTATACTAGATGATCAGTTTAAAATAAAAATCCTAGCCGCCAATTAAATTTAAGTATTTTTAATTTTTGATTTTGTATTGTTCATATTCTAAGAACATCTTCGTACCGTATGATGTTTGAAAACTTACTTAAATTAATCCCCACAATTAGTCAATCAAATCAAAATTTAATTAATATGATAGACCGTATTGTACGATGTTAATCGTACCATACGATAGGCCATGATGATTTCTAATCATTCCCGCGATCATCTTGTACGAACTTAAGATTTTTGAACTAATTGTATCGTACTATCTTCAGATCATACCGTACGATCAGTATAGAGATCTTGAATAGTTTGTCCCGTGATTGTTCCATCATACTGAAATCAAACAGAATATACTCCATGCCCTGGTTTGTGTTGAAATGTTTTTCTTATGTGGAATACATCTGCATTTTTTTTTAGAAAAGCCAGTGTGATGATTTCTACTCTAGTGAGTCATCCTATGTCTCTTCTGACTTGGATTTCATATTTTCGGGTTATATGCTTATTTAAACAGTAGCGAATAATTAATCCAGATTAGCTGGAATTTCTGGTTTGAATCAGATCCTTCCATGCAAAACAAAGTGGAATATAATTATCTTCAAATTCAACATCTGTAGCCATACTGTGCTTACAGTTCAGCCGTTTCAAAAATGGCGCTCCTCTCAATGAATAATTACCATTTTGGGTTTTGATGAATCTTCAAATTATTTTCTTGACATAACAGTTTCCTGTGCTTTATGATATATTATATATCTTAATCCAAGGAAACATTATCATTTGTTTTGAAAGCTTTCTTTATCATTATCAAAAGTTTATGTCGATGTGAGCTGATTTTAATAGCAAATTGATGCGTGGGTCTCTAGTAAATGTTAATTTGATTGGTATGTTCTTAAGTTTTCTTTGCCCACGTAAATAGTTCAAAAACTCGTAATTTAAAGAAAATAATATTCATTTATTGCTGATCTGAAGCATTACTTATGTAAATCCGTATGTATTTGTTTATTAATAGTGCTTTTCCAGGTTATATTTACTGTTCTAATGTTCTGAATATTTCGTTATAATTCATTAGAAATTCATTATCGTTGACTTGATACGTTTACGCGCAGACCTCTTTGTGCCAAACTTGGTATGATTGAGCTGCCTCAGAAAGCAGCTAAATTTCCTGGCCATCTGAAAGTTGAAAAAGGTCGGCTACAACCTGTACGAATAGAACATGTAATATGACTTCTTCGTGCTACCACTCTTTTCTTGTTTTAATGCAGCACCATTTTCTAAGATATCATTTATTTAACGGTAAATTTTGTCTTATGATATCTAATATAATTTATATGAAGATGATAAGGCAAACTGTTTTAGAATTATAAGGCAAATGCTCAGACTAGAAGATATTCAAACAGAAATAAAAAGAACACTACAGATTAATTTTATCCTAACAAAAAATTTGATGTCCTTAACTTCGAGCATTTGACTTACCATCTACTCTATATAATTTGTTTTCTTTCTTATCGAACGCTTTATTTATTGTCTTTGTCGCTTTCCCTTTCCAACAGAAACAAGCTGTGGCAACCTCCCACTGTTCTCAGCCCAACACGATTGAGTATGAGTTGGCTATGGAGTGGTTACTTCTGTTCGAGAAATATCAACGGTCTAAAGAAAAACTATTGAAGGTCCAATATTACACATTTATTTTATTTTTTTGCTTTGCAATTCGAAAATTTAATATAATCCAAAAACAAAATGCCAACTTCACAGAAGCAGCATCGACAATTTCGAGCATTCATCAGCAAGTACTCAGATAAATAGATCCGGTTTAGAATCAACTGAGCTTTTCTTTTTTAGCCATCCATTTTTTCTCTTAGAAGGTTCGTATATCATATAATCTGTCTTTTTTGCGTTCTAATTATGTACTGGTAGCTGAAAACTTTAAAAATTGTGTTTACAGATTAGCTTTCTTAGCTTAATTGAGAGCTATGGAACCTCTATACAGAATGGGATTTTGGGAAGACAGCGTACAGAAACTTGGATGTTGAAGGTTTGAGCACTTTTGCTGCTGTCCAGATCATATGGGCTATGTTGATCTCTTTTATTGATGCATCCAGTATTACAGAAGCTGTGTGATGCAGGAAAATATTTGTGTAGCTCATCATTCTGCATATTTGTATTACCTAAAGTTTTTTGTTATCTGTAACTCGAGAAGTAGATGGTATTTCATTAGCTTCAGTATGCTTGTCAGGTGTCTTGATAATTAATCTAGTTAGATAACAAGTTGAAAGGTATAATTAGAGAACTCTGTTCTAAACATTGGCGTATATCATATCTCATAAGCCAATCTTTTTCACAGAATAAGTAGAGGCAAATCTAATTATAAAAAAATAATATTTTATTACAAAACATTATAAAAAATAATAATACATTATTTTAATAGAATGGTGATTATGATCTAAATAATAACAAAAAACATACATCTGTGGTGAGATAAGTGTAGCCATCTGCAGATGCTAAAAAAAAAAAATATTAACTGTAACTTAAAAAACTTTTGGGTTCTGGTCAGTTTGTTATTTGAAAAAAAAAAGGATTGATCGAGACAGGTTTTTTTTAATTTGAAAAAAATAATTTAATAATTTATTTTTTAAATTAAAAAATATATATTAAATTATAATTTCTTTTATTTTTATTGCCTGTGGTATTGAAATTGATAAGCATCTATTGTGAGTTGGGTTTATGTTAAACCGTAATGATCAAATGTTTTTTGTGTTACGTTGGGTTTGGCTTTTGATTTTTGGCTAGTTTATGAAATTGATTGAATTTCAAATGATTATGTACGTGTTGGACTCGAATTTAACTTGTGCTCTCGAATAGACGCTCCTATTATTTAGCTACATGTGGATTGCTGCTTGAAGAAATTCTGTGTTCTAATAGGACGAAGCTCAATGGTCATTACTTCATACTGTGTTTCTGGTTTTAAATCACTTCAAGTTCTTAGATTCTATAAAGTTTCATAGTTATTCATGTAAAGTTAAAAACGTAAATTGTACAAAAAAAAAAAATGGCGATGTTATATTTGACAATATTACAAAAGTTTGAACCAGGAAGAATCTGGAAGAATGAAAATACAAATAAACGTAGCTTCTAGTGGATAAAGGCATAATTTAAGACAACATTTTTTTAATGCTTTTAAAAATAGATTTTTTTTTTTAATTAAAATTTTTCGTATTGAAAATTTATTTAAAAGCAATAAAAAAGCGGTCTCAAATTGAGCCTAAAATACACTATACTTGATTAATTTGATGAAAGATTGTAGTCATTGACTCAAGTAGAGCCTCACCCTTTCCTAAAAATAATAGATGTAGATGAAGTAGGGGTGAGCAATAATAACTCAATAGGCTACTTCATTATTTAATATAAAAATTAAAAATAACTTATATGCCAGTATAACATCATATAAATAGCAAAATATGCTTAAATTAAGCTAATGCATATTTATGTTATATGTTGTGACTATCAAGTATAGCATAAAAGCTAATATCAATAGTGAGTGCATGATAGAGATAATAATATAAATATTTATTTGAACATGGCATGAATATGATAATATGATAGAAAATTAATTTTAATATTTCATTTTAGAAGATTTCATACAATTTCTAACACCCCTTATACCTTTACTTTCACTTATGCATTCACTTGCTCATATGTCTGATTTGCCTCTTATAACTTCACTTCTCACATCTATTCAAGCGTATCCATACATAGATGGATAATTAAAGTGGCATGCCCTATATAATAATTTGGCATTTTTTTAATCAACCATAAATTTTTAGAAGTTTTTTTTATGTTTAAGGTAGTCATTAAAAATTATTGTGGGTTGAATTGGAATGAAATTGATAAATAGAAGTTAGCCTTGGGAGCGTTGCGTCGTTGACCTCTCTGTTCTTATGGTGTTGATGTGCTGTGTTATGGCACAATAATGTTCTTTTCCCTATTTGTACAACAACATTATTTGGCGCTATCAGAATGGTGTCACGGTGCTGAGCTTTCTACCCAAGTCAAGAAATGTAATACCTAGTAGAATAATACTTTTAACTGGTTAGAACTTAATCTTTTAAGTCATATGTGTTTGAAATTTCAACATCTGTTTGTGAATATTCAGCATCTGTATGAATGCATAAATTCTATTTTGAAGCATGTCCAAAGGGTCTATGTGTGTAAAATCTAAATTCTGAAAATTTTTCTTGGTAGTGCCACTGCATTAAGCTTGGAGCAGTGATGCTGAGCTCTGTGCTATTTTGGTCATTTAATTGAATGTTGTGGTGTTGCATGGATGAGTGATATGGCACTAGGTATGCTCTAGAGCACTCAACACTTGTTTGAGATGTTGCGGCCCATGATCTCTATTTGGTTGGGATTTCAAGAGGAGCATTATGGTGCTAGTTCACTAGGCACCACGATGGTGGCATCAAATATTTAATAAATATCAAATTTCACTCAAAAAACATTTTGAAAAAATGATTTTATCCTCTTAGGCAATCTCCTAAAGAAACAGGAGAAATTCTATAAATAGAAAGTCCATTTCAAGCAGCTTTGGGTTGATTTCATTAATCAGGGCAGTTTGAGAAGTTGTCCGAGCTATCGTAAGTTATATTTTGCATATCTCAATTTTTTATAATTTAATTTTTTTGGGATTTTCCCAATGTTTTACATTAAATTTAGATGCAAAATTAGGCATATTCGCTCAATCGAAAAATTTTCACAATGTAACTTTGGTATGTCATAGTTGGAAATATTCTACACATTTGATATTTTATTTGTAAATTTTTAATGGGTAGTCTTGGAAATACCTGATGTTGATGATTTGAAAAAATATATTCTGACACCTATAATTAATTTCTATCAAGATGGTTGTTAGTAAGACATTATATGAAATCCTCTGATAATTTTGACATAATGTATTAACTTATATATATATATATATATATATATATATAGCATTTATATGCTTTAAATATGTGAATGTGAAACAATTTTGATGATTGGTAGAGTTATGATATGATATATATTGGGAGTAATGAGGGCAAAAAAACTCTTAATATTAGTGGTGTTATGCATGGGAGTTATAAGAGTCTATTATTTGATATGCTTGCATATGCACTAATATGGGTCTAACTTTTAAATTCTAATATTTGTTGAGAGGTTTAGGGTCGAGAGAAATTTTGTCAATTCAACAAAATGAAAATGGTGTGTTTACGATTTTATTACTAGATAATTCTATTATTTATAAGTACTATGGTAGAATGTCTGTTTACTACTCTGTAGATATTTGATTATTATGAATAGTCTAATTATACTTGTGAATGGATAAACCTACTTTATTATTTTTACTTCATTATTTTTACTTATTATTATTAAAAAACTTAGGTAGGTTGAATATAGTCTACTAAATTGTTTTTTCTTATGCTGCTTTTTGCATCTATTTCAAGTTAGGATAAAGAGATGGGATAGGCTCAATAGAGAAAGGTGCAAGTTGAGATTTGAGTCTATATATATAGGTCTAGTTAGATTTTGACAGTCATAACTTTTCTTGGGTATCATTTGTGCCATGTACTGTATGTATAAAATTATAATTATAAATATTTCTGAGATAAATACAAAATCCATTGATACAACAACAACAATAAGCCTTTGTCCCACTACATGGGGTTGGCTACATGAATCCTTTTTCTCCATTGTGTTATGTTAAATGTCAAATTCTCGTTTAAATCTAACAAAGAAAGATCTTTTCTAATATTTTCTAACCAAGACTTTTTAGGTCTACCTCTACCTTTCATAATATAAGATAAATCTAATATTTCTACTTTCCTAATCGGGTCATCGGAAGACTGCCAGTTTTTGTGACCATTAATCCATCTAAGGTGACTCTCTCTAATCATATCTTCCACTGACGTTACTCCAACCTTTTCATGTATATGCTCCTTTCGTATCCTATCTCTAAGGGTCAAGCCACTCATCCACATGAACATCCTCACCTCTGCAACACTTAACTTAGTATTATACTTCTCTTTTAATGTTAACATTCAGCACCATAAAGCATTACTAGTCTCACCACCATCTTATAGAATTTTCCTTTAGGTTTGAGGGGGACGTTTCTATCACGCAACAAGCCCGATGCATTCCTCCACTTCAACCATCCAACTTGAATTCTATTGATAATATCCCCATCTTTTTCACCATCACTCTGAATAATAGATCCACGATATCTAAAATATGTACTCTTATTAATGGCTTGCTCGCCCAAAGTCACAATCCTCTCACTAAGTCTATTACTACTAAAATTACACTCCATACATTTGGTTTTAGATCTACTCAAGTGAAAACCTTTAGACTCTAAGGTTGATCTCCATAATTCATGTTTACCTTCAGCTCCCTCACTAGTGTTATCAACAAGAAGAAAATCATCAGCAAAAAGCATACACCAAGGTACATCCTCTTGTAAATATCCTATTGACACCTGATCTTTTTTTAATTAATATTATACTATCCAATTTAATTAAAATGATATACAAGTAAAACCTTCTCGATGAAATTTTAATATTAATTAGTCAAAATACTCAAGATGATGATGTATATCACATATTAAAAGTAATGTGGATCACTAGAACGAAAAATATTGTATTTAAATTAATTTTAGGAGAGATAAAATCCAAGAAATAAAAATTATTGAAAATATATATAAGATTCGATTTACTTACTGTGATCAGAATACTTTTCCCAATTGGAGGGACAAATAAAAATGGCCCGAAATGAACTTTCACTCTCTTCTACCTTCTCCTCTCCCCCTTTTCTCATCTCATTTCTCTCCTCCTTTCTCTCCTAGAGAAGTATTAAATAAGGGAGGAATGGTTGGGGTGATGACTAAATTGAAATGTATTTAGATATTTTAATATAGAAAATCAATAACTTGACCTAGTGTTGCGTCGTTAAACTCCTCATCTCCAATGCAATCCTAGAAAATTATTCAGATTATCAAAGAATATCCTCACCTAAGATCCGACACCATGATGGATCCGCCCAGATGTTGTAGTTATCACAACCCGAGTCAATATGAACCGAAACTAAACAGGTTATATTGTGCCCGATTGTGACAAGAGCTAGAAATAAACCCTAAGATCCAATTGGAGAAGTATTGAGAAAAACAAGCTTTGAATTTATGCACACCTTAACAACACTACTGAATAAAATATAAAGTGAAAGACTAAATATAAAAAAAAAAGTGATTTATTTATATATCATATAAAAATACATGTACGATTTGAGATTGGATAATTAGTGAATATCTGACCCCATATAAATAATGCCTCCAAATATTCAAAACAAATATAATAATTAACTCCAAGTTTTATGTCGAATAGTTATCATATGGTTGTAAATATCGAGATGTATATACAATAACTCTATCATGGTATATCAGCAGCATCAGAATCCTTTTAGTGAATCATCTCTTAAAACTTGAAATCCATCTGTACTTAAAGGAATAGTCAAAATCAATGAAGTCAAACAATCCTTCAACATCTAAAAACTCTCCTCACACTTTGAAGTCCATATAAAAGCTATACTTTTGGTATAGTCCAGTCAATGGAAAAGATTCAATAATAATCAATCAAGCCTAAGAAACTATGTACCTTTGAAATTATAGTAGGCCTTAGTTCAACAAAAATAACTTGAATCTTCTAGGGATCTACTAAAATATTTGCACTTCTCATGACATGTCCCAGAAGTAAAATATTATTTAACAAGAACTCACACTTTGAGAACATAACATATAATTGATGCTACCTCTGAATCTCCAAAATAAACCTTAAGTGTGTTACATGCTCATCCCCATATCTGAAATAAATCAATATATCATTTATAAAAATTATCATAAATTATTCTAGATACTTCTTGAAATCTTTTTCATCAAATCCATGAAGATTGCTGGGGAATTAATCACTCAAAATGGTATGACTAAAAACTCATAATGCCCATATTTTGTGCTAAATACAATCTTCTCTACATCCTCCTCTCTCTCACCTTCAGCTGATGATAACTAGATCATGAATCGATCTTAGAAAACATTGAACATCAATATAACTAATCAAAGAAATCATTAATCATATGTATAAGATACTTATTTTTTATAGTTACCTTATTTAAATCTTTATAATATATACACATCTATAAGGCATCATCCTTCTTATTTATAAATAATATAGGTGCTCCCCATAAAAAATATATTGGGACAGATGAAATCTCTATCCGCTAACTCTTGAAGATATACCTTCAACTCCTAATGTTTCTTAGGTGACATCCGATATAGGCCTTAGAGATCATAGTAGTACCCAAAAAATATCTATATGAAACTCTACCTCTCTATTTGGCAATAAAGTCACTAACTCCTTAGAGAAGATGTTTGAAAACTGCCAAACTATAGGGCACTACTCATAGCTATAAAACAAATCCTCACATCTCTAATAGATGTTAAAAATATTGGACTACCTATCCTCTAAAGTCTATCCACTTCTAGAGCAAAAATCATACAAGGAAGAATACTTATGATTCCCAAAAATACAAAACTCTCACCATTTTGATGTAGAGTAACTTTCTTCTTCAGGCAATTAATATGCGCCTCATATCGTATCATCCAGTTCATACCCAATATGACATCCAATACAAAATTAGACAATAAATCAAACTAGATATCAAAATAAGTAAAATCAATCTTATAAAAAAACTCTAAATTATAGAAATAAACCTTATTACCACCATACTATCTTCTATAAGAAAAATCATAGATAAAGAAATAAGTAATAATACAGAAAGTAAACTAAGAGAAATAAAATACTACTCTTATATAAAAGAATGACAAGCACTCGAATCAAATAAAATATAGTAATATGATACAAAAAAAATGTAAGTTGTACTATTAATAATATCTAAAGATTCAATGGCCTCTTGCTACATTAAACTATAAACCCATGGATGTACTGAAGTCAAATCAATAAAGCTCCCTACACCCTGTAAACCTCTATTTATTGACCTCTTTCTAACAGACTAGCACTCATGGTACCAAAAAACCTCTGAATTTCATCGAGACAATACTATTCTTGGCCTATCCACTATCGGCTATCCAGAGCTTTCAGCTCTCAAATTAGGATGTTTGTTAAATCTACCCTATGGATGCTCAACAATCCTATGTTTATACTAATCATAGTTAAAACACTAACCTGATGCTCTATAACACTGACCATTATGTCTCCTTCCACAATACTGACATAATGGTGCCTCACTGACTGAACATAAGAGATGGCAATACTACCTCCATCCGATTTAGAAGAAATTGCTAATAACTGTCCTTTCATTCTAAACTCAATAGGTCTAAACTTGCTATTTTTTAAGAATGGCTACTGCTAGCTGTCTCGTTGCCAAACTTCTTCCTGCTTTTCATCCATCATTGCTGAACTGCTACCAAATCAGCCTCTATCCTTTGGCCCTATCAACTAACTAAGCAAAATCTATAATGTTCTATGTTAATAATGGCTAACTCAAAGCATCTCAGAGTTTCTCTAGAAACCTATAACACTTCTCTTCATAACTGTTAATCAACTAAGGAGAAACCTGGAGAGAGAAGTAAGCTTTGCCTCGTAACTACATCATAGACATATTCCCCTAAATCATTTAAAAAAAATAAATTAAGACATCAAATAGGTCCTGAATGTCTTGTAGACTCCTCCCAAGTAATCAGAGTGTTAGCACGACCCTAAAACCTCTCATGTTGGCCAAGCCACGTACAAATGTTCAGCCTCATAATCTAACAAAAATATAGCTAATGCAACTCTCCTCTCAAGAGGACAATGCCTCACATCCAAAGTTTTCTCTACCCTCATCAACCAATTCTTAGCTTCCCGTTCATAAAAAAAAAAAATAAAAAAAAATCTTAGCTTCCCTAGACTCAAAAAACCCAAAAATATGGGAGGTTATAATCTCATGAAATTTTGCAAACACATACCCATTTTATCAGAATGAGTACCAAAAATTCATGTATGTGTCTCGCCTACTAGCTATGCTATAGACCTATAATTTGAGAAACTATCTCAGAACTAATTGCATGAGCTTCCTGACTAAAGCTCTAATCATTAGTCATATCTAAATTGAGCTGATCTATCTCAAAGATATTTAACATAGCTGCATGTGACACATGTATATGAAAGTAAACTAAATGAGCTCCCAAAACTATCCAAAATCATATTACTTTTTAATATGTTAAATTATATGGCTATATTATGATTCAATTTTCCAACTGATGCTTTGATACCAAAAGATTTTCATAAACCAACCCGATATGACCTAATACCACAAAGATCATACCATGCTTGATCATGAAAAAAACTAAAATTTGACACGAAGATCAAGGTGGAGAAGTATTGAGAAAACTAAACTTCTAATTTATACACACTGTAGAGAAACTATTGAATATAATATAAAGTGGAAGACTAAATCTAAAAAAAAAAACAATCTATATATCATCCAAAAATTTATGTATAATATGAGGTCCATCTATAATCATACTTGGCAATAGAAAATATAATAAAATAAAAGCCAAGTTTGTAAAAAATGAAACTAACCAAAAAGTATACCTACATCACAAATTTGAGCTTGCTATTAAACTACTTAGCTCACTACTTATAGTTTCCCTAACCGAAAAAATGAAAGCAAATGTAAGAATGAGCTAACATGACTCAGTCGGTTATTGTAGTCTAAAATAGAATTTGATAGCTTAAACCAAACTGAGTAAAAATACTATGTTGAAATAATATGCTTAAGTACTATATGAAAAGCAAAAATAGATACTGATACAAAATTTTTAATATACGATTAAATAACTACTGAAACTAACTTAATATAAACAAAGAATTCTTAATAAATATCAGAATAGGTCTCAGGCTCAATTTTTCCTTGTGAAAAGTATCGAATAAATACTCACATGACCAAAATAGATGAACGACTAAAAGTTACCATAATCTAATAAAAATATATTTTTGTAAAATGAATTATAAATTTGATCAAAAAAATTTCAAAATCAAGAAACTATTAAAATTTGGATAGGAAAAATATAACCTGTCTCATTTAGAACTAGGTCGATGGCTAAAAATGACTCGTAGCAGCTCAATCAGACTTGTCTTTCTATAAAATTCCTTTATATCTCTAACTTCATTGTCCAAGAAATAAAAAAAAAGGAATAGTGAATTTGGATATTCTTAATATTAAAATTTTCTCTAGCGTCGTGGTACCCATGGCACTCGCCACGACGCCGCCTTATAAGACTTAAAGTGCTTCCTCCCACACCACACACTGGAGTGCTAAGTTAAATGTAAATTTTCCCAAGACTTTAATTGGGGTGCTCTAGGTAAAATTTGAAATTTCACTAGCATGCAAACAAACCCCTGAAATTTTCTACAAAACACATGTAGACTTTCACATGCATACAAAATAATATTAAACATGAGCAAAAGAGTTCAAATGAAAAAAAATAACATGTTACCTGACTTTTAGTTAGGCCAGATCGGTTTGAAAAGAACTCTAAATCTAGAGGTCTCATAGTAGTGCATGCCTGAAATATATATATATATATATATACACACACACACACAACGCTGTGGTGCCGCTAACCTTAGTGCCACAACGCTCATAGAGAAAATCTTTTGGAATAGGAATGTGGCTATTATAAGTTTCCCATATTGAGAAAATGTTGTTTGTAATATTATCCATTAGGCCCTTAAAAATAGATAAAATCATTGATCACTGTTCACTTCAATGCTTAATCAAATCACATATTCATTTACAGGTATATGCATGTCAATTAATTAATTTTAGTGCATTTTAATGTAAAAGTGATAACATTCAAAATAAAGAACTATACTAGTGGACCTCTATGGAACATCTCTCACTTCCTTCTAACTCAAACCATATACCATTGGTTGTACGAGTGTTGTCATCACTAGATGTGTGGGCTACCGATGAATTTTATTCAAATTCACATTCCTAACATTAGTCATATTTTTTTTACATACAATGCTTATAAAAATAGGCAAAAATAAACATAAAATAGAGTGTTAGGTGCTCCACAATATGTTGAAGGTGGCTTGAAAAATGAACATAAAATACAACCAAACAGATTAATTGAATGTATTAAGGCTTCGTTTGTGACAACTTTTTCATTGCTTCTTAAAGCTGTTTTTAGTACAAAAAATTTAATTTTTGTATTAAAAAGCTGCTATAAGAAACAATAAGAAAGTCATCCCAAACGAAGCCTAAATTTGATTTCAATATATCAAATTTCTCTCAAAATCGAACAACAACTGTTTCAACATAACTCTAAAAATTTATTAAAATTAGAAGACACTAAATAAACATGTAAGTCTTATCAAATCCAAATTAGATTACTACGTATAAATCCAAAGACTGTTGAAGCTATCTTTATACTTAAAGTTCAATGATTATTTTGAATAGATCTGTTGGCTATTTTGCTCATGGGATAGCTACTACAAAATATAATGTCATCTCATAAAATTATCAATTCATATCATCAACTTGAGGTTGTTCAATTGTTGATGTGTTTTCTTAGAAGATTTAGCTAGCTTGATATCTAATCGAGCTGAAATTATTACGTGCGGTCACCAAAAGCTCTCCGGAGGTGAATCAGGACGTTTAGATATGAATCCGCGCCATGTTACAATTTTATTGTGTATCACAGCTATGTGCTGCTGTGTACCGGGTGGCATGGTGCATTCTGATTTATCTCCGAACCATTCAGTGACTGAACATAATACTTTCTCGGTACTAATCGAGACATCAAGCTTATTATAGATATAATTCTTGTATGATTTTAATTTTTAATGCATTGTATGACATGATAATTATTAAACTCTAGGTACATTTTGCATGCATTGTTTGGCGAAAGATTCATAAAGCTCCTTATATTATACAAAAATCAAATTTATGAATCAATATCATATGTATTTTATAATTTTATAGTATTCAGCATTTAATAATTAATTCCCAATTTTAATGCTAGTTAGGGTTGGCCAAAAATAGTTGCAGCATCTCACTCTTCACGTCGAATGATCCACCGAATCTCTTTTTCTATTATTTTTAGCACTGTCTATTCATAATCACATATCTCAAATACGAAAAGTTCCTCTAAAATCACCTCTGCTTCTTCTCGGTTGATCTGCCAAGTTCAATCTCGTGACCAATGAGCGTGCTCAAAATCTCAGTCGCTTCTTCTTACCTCGGCAGATTCATTCATGGCTCCGGCTCCGTTAACAGAAACCGAGAGCGCGGCATGGCCTCTGCTATGCTTTCGGAACAGCTAGATGGAACCCATAGCAAGGTGACCGGCGATTCCTTCATTCGTCTCCACCTCAAGAAAATTTCTCCGTATCAACCAATCCTCCCATTTGAGGTAATCCATTCTCAGCCAAAGCTTACTCTATTGGAAAGGTCGTCGTTCCTCTCTCATGCATGCTAGCTGTTTGATCGATTTCCTCTTGGTAAAATGCTTAGCTTAGAACAGGTTCTGCAATTGATAGAAGGGATACGATTTTATTAATCATGCACGTTCTGTTAGCTTCTATGCCTGTACTTTAGTTTCCCTTTTGATGGCTCATGTTACTGCGGTTTAAAATTGTCCATTTGAAAGGAAAGTTTGCTGTGCTCGTTGCCTAGTGTTCTAAGTCAAAGGTTACTTGTGAAATATGTCAGGACACATGATGATCCACGATTTACTGAGCTCCGACTTTCACTACTCTGTGCAAAGCTATTGTGCTAACGGCTTGTCCACGTGTCATGTTTCTATTTGTCAACTTCTTCTTAAATACTAAAACACTGTAGCTGCTGGTTCATCTTCATCAATGAATGAATATTCCACATCTTCTTCTTCTCTGCTTTTCTACTGATTCTAATTGCAGGAACTAAGTCTTTATGGTATCAGAGCCTTGACGCAGCTTTTTCGGCAAGCTCCATGACCGAACAAAGCTCGTCTTCCCAAGTTCCTCAGACCTCTGCTCCGGCGACATCATCTGTTTCTGCGGCAATGGCAGAGCTCATCATACCCTCTTCTCTTAAGTTTCTGATGAATAATTTGAAACTGATTGTTCCGAATCAGTTGACCAGTGACAACTATCCGATATGGAAACTTCAGGTTTTCCAACTCTTTTCTGCAAATGGTTTTGAAGGATATCTTACAGGTCAGATATCCAAACCATCAACTTCTCTGGCCGAATCTAATCCAGACGAGTTCAAGCTGCTTAATCTCATTGAACAAAACCTTGTTGTCGCACTTCTCTCTACCATATCTCCGTCTGTTTTACCTTATATATTGAACCTCACGTCTGCCCGGGATATATGGTCGACGTTAGAGCTTCGTCTTCAACCTTCAAATAGGTCTCGCGTGATTCAGCTAAAAAATGAACTCTATCATGTTCAAATGCGGGATCTCACAATGATGCAATATCTTATGAAGATCAAAGCTCTGGTTGATAACATTGTAGCTACGGGTTCTCAACTTGAAACAGAGGATATAATACTTCACATTTTAAATGGATTGCCGCAATCCTATAACCCTTTTAAAACTGCTATACGCACCAGTCAGCAACCCATTAATTTAGATGTTCTCTACTCACTCCTTTGTAGTGAGGAGATTCACCAACAGACCAAAATTCGGCGAGATACATCATCTCTGACAGATCATACAGTTTTGTATGCGAATAGAGCAGCTTCACCACGAGGTCGCAATAATTACAGAGGATCCAGGGGACGAGGAGCTTCCTTCAGAACAAGCTCTAACAACACTAGTCGACCTCCAACTGGTGATGAAACCCATCCTACTTGTCAAATTTGTGGTAAACAAGGTCATGTTGCCATGAATTGTTGGCATCGGTACAATTCTAACTACAGCTCCACGTCTTCATCCTCTGCTGCCAAAGATTTTCTCACCAGTCCGTCCCTCACGTCTAGCAATGATTGGGTACTGGACTCTGGAGCTAGTTCGCATTTAACTCCTGATGCTTCTAAACTTCAATATTCAACTCCATATACGGGACCAGACTCTGTATCCACCGCCAGTGGCAGCTCGCTTCCAATTCTTAATATCGGTCAAGGCATTCTCCCTCTTCCCGATTCTACTCGTAAGCTTAAACTTCAAAATTTACTTCATGTCCCTCTCCTTTCTCATAACCTGTTATCCATTCACAAACTAACTACCGATAACAATTGCTATATCTCTTTTGATGCTCATGGCTTCTGTATTAAGGATCTGGAGGACAATCGTATCCTCATCCGTGGGCGCAGCCATGATGGCCTCTACTCGGTTCCTAATCCATCCAGTCACAACTTCAAAGTTCTTCACTCTACCTCCATTACCTCTAATGTTTGGCATGCTAGACTCGGCCACCCCAATGTCCGAACTCATTAACTGTTAGCCAAAACTGTTCCGTTTATATGTAATCTTGCTTCTAGTTTTCTTTGCACGTCTTGTAATATGGCTAAAAGCCATAAGTTGCCTTTTGTGTCAAAGTTATCTCGTGTATCCAAACCTTTTATGTTAATACATTCAGACGTTTGGAGTCCGGCTCCTGTTTCATCTCTAAATGATTTTTGTTATTACGTACTCTTTATTGATGATTACACGCATTATACTTGGTTGTTCTTGATGCAAACAAAATCTGAAACCTTTCAAAAATTTCAGCAATTTCAAAATCTTATCACAGCAAAATTCAACTCTAAAATCCAAACTCTTCGCACCGATGGTGGTGGAGAATACACCAGTCATGCCTTTAATCAATATCTTCTTAAAAAATGTATCACACATCAGTTAATCTGTCCTTATAGTCCAGAGCAGAATGGGATTGCAGAAGGGATGCATCGTCATCTTCTAAATACAACCCGAGCACTTTTAATTGGAGCTTCTCTTCCGTCCACTTATTGGGCTGAAGCATTGCTTACTTCCACATATCTAATTAACCATCTTCCTAGCAAAGCTATAGCCTCACAAATTCCATTTCAGCTTCTGTACAATCAACCTCCAAACCTTTCACATTTAAGGACCTTTGGCTGTTTATGTTTTCCATGGCTTCAATCCATGGCACCTAATAAATTTTCCCCACGCTCTCATGAATGTCTGTTCTTAGGATACTCTTCTTCCCATAAAGGATATAAGTGTCTTCACTTAACCACAAAAAAATTTCATATTTCTCGTCATGTTATCTTTCATGTGACAACCTTTCCATATAAATCAAAATCTCCTCCTACATCATCTACATCATCTCAGTCTACATATCCAAATTTTCTATCACCATACTTACTACTTCCAATTTCCACTTTACAGTCACATGAAATTCCTCAATCAACTCTTTCTCCTCCATCTATCTCATCCCCGCCTCCATCCTCTTACACCCACAATTCTGTTTCCAATCCAACTGACCAACTCTCAAGCTCGTCCACTACATCTACCGTTCCTCTCCCACCACAACCTACTACAACAAAATCTGTTCATCCGATGCAAACCAGGCTCAAACAGGGCATTCATCGTCCAAAACAGATTTTTGATCTTCTTACCAATCCAATCTCCAATTTCATTCCAAATAATTATAATCAAGCTGTCAAGTTTAAACACTGGCGTGATGCAATGTATGAAGAATTTTTAGCACTCCAAAATCAAGCCACCTGATCATTAGTACCAGCTCCAACCCATGCTAAAATTCTTGGTTGCCGATGGATTTTCAAAATCAAACGAGCTCCTAATGACACGGTTGATAGATATAAGGCCCAGTTAGTGGCCCAAGGATTCACCCAGGAGTTTGACATTAATTATTCTGAAACTTTCAGTCTAGTGGCGAAGATTCCTACAATTCGCATTCTGCTCCTAGTTGCTCTATCGAAGGGTTGGTCTACCCTTCAATTTGACATATCAAATGCCTTTCTACACGGTGATCTACATGACGACATTTATATGCATCAACCTCCGGGTTTTACCAATGCTCAATATCCGAACCAGGTTTGTAAGCTACTTAAAGCCATTTATGGCTTAAAACAGGCTCCAAGGGAATGGTACAATAAGCTTACATCCTTTCTTATTGGTCTTGGCTTTAAATTCAGCAAAGCAGACCCTTCTTTGCTTTTATATATCAATGGCAATGTGCAGATTTTCATACTCATTTATGTAGACGATCTGCTTATTACCGGCAATACATCTCCTTTCATTGAGCAACTCATTCGACAATTAACATCCAAGTTCTCTCTCAAGCAACTTGGCTCTGTGTCCAATTTTCTTGGTCTGCAGCTCACTACATACAATGGTGAGACGTTTCTTCATCAGACAAAGTATGCCAATGAATTGATTCAGGCTGCCGATTTTCAGAACAGCAAATCTGTTCAGACTCCAATGACACTCAAGCCGTCTGTCTGTTCAAATGCCACCGCTCCGTACTCAGATCCACATTATTTTCGGAAGCTAGCTGGTTCACTAAATTACCTCAGTATCACCCGGCTTGATATTGCATATGCAACCAATCATATTTGTCAGACTATGCATCATCCTACCATGGCAGATTATCTTGCTTTAAAACGTCTATTACGATATATACAAGGAACACTCAACTATGGCATTCCTCTCATACCAGGCCAACTTCAACTAACAGCCGATGCAGATGCTGATTGGGCAGGTGACACCATTGATCGCAAATCAATTACTGGATTCTGTACTTTTCTGGGTAAGACACCTATCTCTTGGTGTGTGAAGAAACAAGTCACTGCCGCCAAGTCTTCTACTGAGGCCGAGTACCGTTCTCTATCGTCTGCTACTTCCAGCATTATCTGGTTAAGGACCAACACCTCTCTATTGTGATAATACATATGTGACAGCCATAGCTTACAATCCAGTTTTTCATGCTCGAACCAAACATATCGAAATAGATTATCATTTCATTCGGTATCACATTGATTCTGCTGCCTTAGTGGTTCTTCACATTCATTCACTTGATCAACCAGCTGATATACTTACCAAGCCTTTAAATCCTAGTCGATTTACCGAGCTCCGTGACAAATTGGGCATTCGTTCATCTTCTGCACAATTTGAGGGGGAGTGTTAGGACACATGATGATCCACGATTTACTGAGCTCCGACTTCCACTACTCTGTGCAAAGCTGCTGTGCTAACGGCTTGTCCACGTGTCACGTTTCTATTTGTCAACTTCTTCTTAAATACTAAAACACTGTAGCTGCTGGTTCATCTTCATCAATGAATGAATATTCCACATCTTCTTCTTCTCTGCTTTTCTACTGATTTTTAGTTAATTTTAGGTCGCTTGTTAATGGTGTAGATATACCTATTTCAGACAAGGCAGTGCATGCTGAAAATTAGCTCGCATTGTAAAATTAATAGAAAAATTGGCCTTGGATTTTTATCTATTCAATTCCAATTGAAGGTCCAAAAATAAAAATGCAAGTTTGAAGTGGAGCTGAATGAATATTTATGCATATGTTTAATTTCATGTGCACAGCATAGATTAATTGCCATCTAACTGATTTTCATGAAGTATAGAGCTTACCGGATTTTCGTAAGGTCTCTTGGGTTTGGAACTGCTTTAAATATGTTAAATATAAGATTTTGCTTGAACCAAATTGATTGAGCTGATTTATCCTTGATTAAGTTCATACTTTAGCACTTATTTTATTTCTTATTTAATTTAGTTTTAAGCTTATGTGAGACTGTTATTAATTTTTTTTTGTAGAATACCATGCCTGGTAGTACTACAAATTGCTGGTTTAAATGAAAACATATTATTTGAAACTAACCTGCAATATTTTAATTATATGTGTATAGGCGTATTGGTATGGACTGAAATGAAGTTATAATAGGTTTTCTTCGGCAAGTAACTGCTTAATAGAAGATTATTACCCCTGCTAACTAAAGTGGCTTGAAATTAATAAAGTTCATTACACTTGGAGCCTCTGTCAAGTTTAATTTAAGCAAGTTGTGCATTGCATGCTAAGCTCAATTGATCAACAGTAGTTATTAGGACATGTAATTTTATTGTTTGCTGAGCATGGGCATTCATCTAGAAGGGAGAGAGATCAAAATTTGATGTAAAGCATATTCCCTTCATATGAGACACCTTAAGGCATCCAATATGGAATACCTTATACACTTCAGCTTGTTTTTCACCTTATAAACCATTCAGTTGTTGGGATTTGGTACTGACGTAGTTATTGAATTTGGTAGCTGGAAGAATTAAAATCATTTTTAGATTTCTCAGATGCATCTCTTTCTATGGTTCACCTGAAGTGTGTATTATCACTTGTTTCTCCTGAGGTATTTAAATAGCTTCATTCTGTTTAGGAAGGATTGTATGCTTGTCTCTTGATACAACATATTTGTGATGTTTATTTTCCTGTTTCAACGTGCTGAGAAGGCTTTCAAAATATTCGTCACCATTTTACTGGTTGTATTTGTTTGATGCTGATAAAATTCTGTAGAGTTGTTTATGTTTTTGCAGATTTTGTCTGCACGCCTTGGGAGAAAGCCTGAAGAGATAATCAAGCTTGATGCAAATGAAAATCCATATGGTCCTCCTCCAGAGGTGAGTTTGAGATTTATTTCTACCAAAGAATGTGACTGTATCGATCTTTGCTGTCTTTTTTAATTCACCTAAAAGCTCAATGGTAGCCTAATTCTAGCAATTATAGTAAGTGGAGTGTGGGTGTCACTTCAATAGTGTGGACTTGACTAACTTTGGTCTGTTTTAGTTAGTGCATAGTTCTCATCAGTATAGTGTTCAGGATGTTTGCTGTTGGTCACCAGAATAGAGAGGTTTGCACAATTGAAAACTATGGTGATGGTGCGAGGTGAATTGAAAAGCACACATGAAGATAGATGCGCAATCAAAAACACTGACTTTGGAAGATAATAATAATTGATGAATGAAGAACACAGGGACGGTAGTGTGCTATAAGATAAGTTTGTCAGATGGCTAGGGTCAAGTTCTATTTTAGGTATGCAAAACAACCTGAACTGGCCGGTTTCATTGCTTCCATGTGTTTCATATCTTCTTCCCCTCTTATTCTAATAATAAAGCTTTGGTCATTTTTAAGTCATATGCATATGTTTCTACTGTATAATCAAGTACCTTAATTCATGTAATCTTCTTTGTAACAACTTCTTGATAAAATAATTCTACGGTGATAGAACTAGTGGAATTTTGTATCTTAGCTAACTTGATGATTTCATTATTTTGTTGATGGTGACCTCTTCTTGTGTTTTTGCACCTATTTAGCCAATGAATACTGTTGATTCATTCTCAAAATCAGCCCAGCCTCACTTCTAAAATTTCTCAAGATATTTATTGAATATGCACGCGGTTAGTTCTTTATTTAAACTCCACAGTTCTTACGAAGCCTTTTATATGATTTAAGGAGAAATCAAACACATGAGTGATGAATTTTTAAAATAAGTTCTTAGATGTTCGATATCTCAATCTTTCAATTGTTAAAAATCTTATACAAAAAATAAAGTATTTAAAGTCCAAAATGAGAATTGGAAGGTAATAATTTCATCAATAAAATGCAATGAGGTAGTTTTTGAATAACTTCATCTTTTTCCTTTTCTGTTATAATGATGTCATAGGTGGCTGAAGCGTTGGGAACATTGAAATTTCCTTATGTATACCCAGACCCAGAGAGTCGTCGTTTACGTGCTGCGCTTGCTGAGGATTCTGGTCTTGAAAGTGAGTATATCCTTGCTGGATGTGGGGCTGATGAGTTAATTGACTTAATCATGAGGTTTGAAATCAGAGCTTGAACCTTGTTTTTTCTTCATGTTTATTTAGACTTTCTCCCTTTGATATATTATCTTAATCAGTACGGACAATTATGCCTTTCTTATAATCTCCCACAGGTGTGTGCTTGATCCCGGTGATAAAATTGTTGACTGCCCTCCTACATTTACGATGTATGAGTTTGATGCCGCAGTAAACGGTGCTTTAGTTATCAAGGGTAAAGAACTTTCTTTTCTATATGGGCTTTGCAATGTTTTTTGTATGCTAATGAGGCTACCTTATTTAAGGATGGAGAGCTCATCTTTTCTTTGATCTATCCAAACTTCGCATGAATAGATGAGTTGGGGACATTAAGGCTTTGGATGTGGAGGGGATGCATAGTTGTTGCTATCCTTCGAGTTGGTAGAGCTTGGATTTAGGGTCTTTGGAAAGATTTGATAGAATTTAGCTGATGAGGAAGAAGGAAATTGGATTGGGTGAGAAATTGAAAGGAAGAAGAGGAGAGGGAAAGATGAATAGAGGTGGAAGGGTTTTGGTTATTAGCTGAAGAGAAGGAGATTTGGCTGGCTATGAGTGAGGGGGAGGGAGTTAATATAGAAAGGTTTATTTAATTTATAATCATTAAGTATCAAATTTACAATGACATGAGTTTATTATAGAAATGAGAATAGGCATGAAGGAGAAAAGGGGATACACCATTTGCCAAAATGCTTAGTAAGTCAATCTTTATATAAAGAAGTGCAGCAAGTTATTGAGTTGAGTTTAGAGTCATGTTGGGTATCGATGCTTATGGTTTGATTGTTAGGTTTTGCTTGCACCAATTCCCTTGGGGTGAGAGGAGCTGTCCTTTAAAGAGTGAAGGCCAAGGTATTCAATCGAAAGTGTAGGGACCACACTACATAGCACATTGAGGGGTATTTGTGACTTATTCTTAGGAGGGTGATCGCACAAGAAGACCAAAAAGCGTGTTGTCCAGAAGGGATTGTGGTAATCTTATATGTAATGATATGCTTCACAATGTTCATGGAAGGGGAACAACTGTTGGATGATGGCACAAGAACTTTCCATTGTAATCGCATGAACTCCAGCTACAAACATATTTCTTGACAATTCAAAAAGCTTGGAAGTGTCTTTAAAGTAGAAAAGATCATCGATGTTAAGAATAGGGCTAATGTTAACTTCACCTAGTGATTTGATTAGATAAGCATAATGGCCTAGCTTCTTAACAATTTTGTATGGGCTGGATAATCTTGCATGCATCTTTTTGAAGGTATCCTTTATTAAATTTCTAATCTACACGTTTATACTTTTCATTTTACTTTTTTTTTGTTGCAATCTCATCTATAATGATATGCTTAAATTACTTATACAAGAGGAGATGAGGACAAGTGTCACTTTTTGATAATTGAAGAAGCTCACCCTTTAGACTCTAAGGTTGACCTCCATAATTCAAGTTTCTCATCGACTCACTCTCTAGTTTTTATCAACAATAATAATATCATCAGCAAAAAGCATACACCAAGGTACATCCTCTTGCAAAAATTATAAAATTATAAAATTTTAAAATATCCAAATGAAATGGATCACCCCAAGATTAAAGAAATGATCGATTCACTTTTCATAGTAGTTCAATGGGGGTGATAAGTTTAATATTAATCTGTGCTCACCAAAGTCAATGTATTGTCAAGAATATTGCTATGATCACTCTCAAAATATTTCAATCCGGTAGAAAACATGGGTGCTCTAATGGGATAGTTTTACAATCAAATGACACCTCTAAATAACTATTATGACGAGGGCCTTTTAATCGGCTTGTTTCGTCACATAACAGTACAATTATATTACAGTCATTGTCATAGCCCAGATGTTCCCAAACGAAAACAAAACCATGAGATCTTGATCAGGGCCTATGATAACTTAGGATGACAGAACTATAAGATCTTGATGAGGTTTATCACCATTCTTTCCCCTCACCATCCGCTTTGTATTAACGGCGGTAACTTTTTCTCAATTTAAAATGAAAATAATTGTTACTATATGCTAAGCATTTAGCGTATATTTATCGACTAAACTTAATTGAAAATTTTCTTGTAATTAACTATAGGGTTTACACCTATTTGAAACTTCGAATTAGATTTTATTTAGTCATTGTAAAATGAGGGTGAAATATATCATTGTAAAATGAGGGTGAAATCTGTAGATGGTGTTTTATCTACAATTTAATATTTCTTTTGATAGTTTGACCCAAAAAAAACTCTCCCAGCAAAGCCGGGCATGAATTTTTCAGTGTCCATTAGGCTTTTATGGATGAATCCTTCTCTAATTGTCTTTTGATACAATAGGCTAATTTCATGTGATCTTTGGGGTTCAATTGGTAATGCTACTAAGGTTTAGGGAAACTCTACGAACATTGTTTCTAAGCAATCTAATAGGAAATGGATGTAGAAATTGGGAAAACTAGGAAGTAGAGCACACAAGAACTTTTTATTGAAAGATATATGAAATAAAAAGCATGATACAATTGGATCTTCAATTGGAGAGGAAGATCCTGCTCTCCAAAATCCTTAGCTGACAGCTAGAGCCCTCACAACCTAAGAAATTCTAATTTCAGCAAACACATACCTCCGCTTGAAATCACTCTATTGTTAGTCTTAAACAAGCTCCCCCAATTTCCATCCCAAATCAACCCCCTTTCTTTAAATAATTCTCTCTCATATTTAAATTCAAATTAGGTGTCTTTCCCTAAATAATTTCCTCACAACTATAATTAAAACTTTCCTAAACAATTCCCTTTTGATTAAGAGCCTTTTTAAACAACAACTTTTTGATTATGAAACTTCTTAATTTTCACTCAATCAAATCGTTCAGTCCGTCACAATCATGCCCTTTGTCAATTGAAATGCAATATGATTGACGAGTGGAAACACTTCAGAAAAAAAGTTGAATTGCAAATGAGTAGGGTGAAGATCAGCATAAGCGCATTGAAAACAACATACGTAGATCAATTGAAATGCAATCAAGGTGAAGATTTTTTTGGCAATTATCATTAACAGAAGTAAAAAATGATCGTTAACAGAATTAAAGATGCAGATAACTGTAATATAGATGATCGTTAAGAGTATTCAACTTATGATGCAAGCAGGAGTTGCAACTATCTAATGATGCAGATAACAATATTGATGTAGTGGTGAAGAGCAGCATAAACAAACAGTGAATGAAAGCAATTCAGCAGCATATGCATTAAGCTAGTAAGCAGGAAATCAGTGTGCAATGATTTCAGCAACCAATGAAATAATTTGATGCATGAAATCTATAAGCTGCATTCCACGCCATGTTGCGAACAAGCAATTAAGAATGCAATGGAAATTAGACCTCGCTTCTTCCCTCTGTTACGAATTGGGGTTGCCTCAATAGGGTTAGGCTGATGCGCTTATCATCTCCTTGATTATCCAAGCTCTCCGTGAAGGAAGAGGGGGAAAAACAGGGTTTTGGATATGGAGGGGATGTATTCCTGTTGGATTTCTTGGAGAAGCTTGGTGGAGCACAGGTTTGGAGAAGTTGAAAAGATTTGACGTGACCTAGCTACTGGGGAAGAATGTAATTTTATTGGGAATAAGAAGAGGATGACATGAGGAAAAGAGGGAGAATTTTGAAGAGTTTGGGAGCATATGGGTGAGGGAGAGAGGGACTGGCTAGTATAGGAGGAATTCATTTCATTAATCAACCTATTAAGTTTACAATGCATGGGCATATTTAGAACTGAGGTTAGATATGGTGGACATAAGGGGATAAACCATTTGTCAAAATGTCCAATGGGTACAATCTCATGCCAAAGAAACTCAAATAGCCATTAAGTCTAATTCAGAGTCACGTCAGACTTGGATGAGCTGACTGTCATGTTTGGCCTGCATTAGCTTGTTTCTTTTTTATTATAGCATGCCAATTATTTTGTTCCTCTGCTACTTTGGTTAACGAACAGTTAGACCCATTATCTTCTGATTTTTTTTTTACCATCCTTGAGACTTGTTATACTTTAATGCAGTTCCAAGACTCTCAAATTTCAGTTTGGATATCCCTCGCATTATTGAAGTTGTCAATCTAGAAAAACCAAAATGCATTTTCCTGACTTCACCAAACAATCCTGATGGGAGGTATGTATTTTTATAATTCCCTGAGCATGCATGTTTGCACTGAGCTGTTAATATGTTGTGATTCTAATTTAAAATGAAATATGAATATAATTTTTTCTTAGCTAATATTTAAAGAACGAATCCATTCTCCTGATTTCCCTAATTCTACTCTTGTTTCTCTCAGTATAATTAATGATGAAGATCTTCTAAAGATTCTGAAATTGCCTCTTTTGGTTGTTCTCGATGAAGCATACATTGAGTTCTCTGGTCTTCAATCAAGGATGAATTGGGTAAAGAAGCATGATAACTTGATTGTTCTCCGCACATTTAGCAAAAGAGCAGGTTGGTTAGATGAGCTCTGAATTCCTATGTATTATTATGTTTTAGAGAACTTTGCTCTAGCTCATGATTCAACGCCTTTAGATTTGCGATGTCTTTGTTCACGGTGGATGATACGCCTGTTCCATTTTTGGTACAAGAAAGTGGGCTTTTGTGTTTTTTTGAGGCGGGGGCAAAGAGATAAATAGAGAGTGAACTTGAAAACTTCATATGAATGGTGGGAGTATGAGAGATTTATGTTCATCTCAACTTTGGAATTTTAGGCACAAACTCAATAAAATAGTTTATGAAAAGAACTTGAATTAGAGGTACCATGGATGAAACTTATTTAAATTCGATGGGTCTTCTGTTGCATGCTTGAACAACATATGAATGGGGAGAGTATGAGAGATTTACGTTTGCCTAAACTTTGAATTGTAGTCACAAACAGCTAAATAGACAACTAGAGAACTTGAATTGATGGTTCCTATGTGAAAATTATTTTACATAGAGGTCTATTGTTGCATGGTGTAGATAAGGATCAAAATGGTCCACTGACTCTTTTTGAAAGTTCAAAATTACCTCCAACTATTTAAATGTCTTATTTTAGACTCCAACTTTTTAAATAGAGACTTAAATGGTTTCATAGAAGGACTAATGTGGTTCCTATTTAAAGGTTCAGGGGTCCAAATTGATATTTTAAATTTTAATTTATATAGTTTAGGACTATTTTGATCCTTAAAAAAAGTTAGAGGATCAATTCAACCAATTTCTCTTGCATGCTAAGACACTCCCTATGAATGGGGAGAGTATGAAAGATTTATATTCGTCTTAACTTTGCAATTTTAGGCACAAGCACAAAAAAGTAGAGGCATTTTTTAGTAGGAAAAAGGAGGGAAAATGAGGACATGATCAAGCTGATGAACTTCTACATTAGTAAAAATTCAAGTAAAAACCCTTTAAAAATGCTTGCCCTCATTTGGCAATGATAATCTTTTTAGTATTAAATATTTCCCATATTATTTTAATTTCAATGCCGCACCTCATCAAGAGTTATTTGAATATCCCTCTCAATGACAAATAATTCCGTCATATTCTGTGTACACTGGAGTTCATCTTTACCACATTCAAAGAGTATGAATTTATTTTAAGATCAATAATTGCTCAAAAATTGGGTAAAGTTTTAGTTCAAATGGAAGTTATTTGGCCAACAAGAAGCTGAGCTTGTTTTGTATCTAACTTGAATTAAGCCAAGACTTGATCCAATTCAACTGGCCAAATTTAACAGTGTATGTGCATGCATGCACACCGCACATGACTGAACCATTAGAGGCTGATGCCATTCACTGGCAGCGGTCTAGTGGCAAGGCCTTCCTGATTTGAATTTGCAAGATTTCAAGGATATGATATTTCTAATCTCTCTTATCTATTTTAGGTTAGTGTCTATGATGGGGACATCAGAGCTTGGAGGGTTTATCACCGTAGAGGCCGGAGATTTACGACCTTGATTTAGTCTTTATATTTTTAGTTTTCATATGTTGTAGGAGATTTATGTGGTGTTATTTATTTTATTACAGTTTTACCCTCTCTTGATGGAGCTTTTGTGTTGTTTGGCCAAGGGCCTTCTTGTTTTTTATTCCTTTAATTCTGCATTTAATTGAGCATTGGACTGTTGACCTCTGTACAATACCCAAAAGAAACGAAAATGAAATCATACCTTGACTGTCGGATCCCAGACGTAGGAAACCAGAACTCAGATCATAAAGTCCTCGCAAAATGAGGGCGAAATCTCTGAGTAGTGTCTTATCTACAAACCCATCTGCCTTCCAAAATTTACCTCGGAACTTAGTTCGTTAAAACTCCCTCGCCGAATAAGAAAAGCGAGTGGAGGCCGAGGCCGAATTTTCGGAGCCCACATGGACTTTCAAAATTCTGCATGTAACTCACATTAATTGAGCATTTATCTCAATTAATTGTGACATTTGGAGGTCCACATCCACTTTATTTTTCACCCTTTCCCAAGACAACTACTCTTCCCAAGCAAGCCACATCAGCCCTCTCCCTTTCCCATGGTAATTTTTCCCTTTTCCAAGCCAACTACTTCCCTTCCCAAGCAAGCCACATCAGCCCTCTCCCTTTCCCAAGCTAACATTTCCCTATCCCAAGCCAACTACTTCCCTTCCCAAGCAAGCCACATCAATCCTCTCTCTTTTCCAAGCAACCAACCCCACCTCTTCGCCTCCCAAGCTGACTTCTCCACTTCCATATCCTCATCTAGCTAAAACTTTCTTTTCCCCTCACCGTTTTACCTTTTCAAGGAAACCTAACTTCTTCTAAAGCAACAAGGACATCGATTCAACAAAGAGCAAGAGTTTCAAGGGCAAGCCAAGGAGGAACTTGCCGGCATTTCATCAAGGACTCAATTCCTCCCAACTTGCCGGCATTTCATCAAGGACTCAATTCCTCCCATTCATGAGCTAAGTATCAAACCGTCCCCTTGTTCTTCATCTTACTTAATATTGGTTTTCTCATTTCATCTATAGTAGCATCATCTCATACGTGTTGATTAATCATTTAATCCTCTAAACCCTACCTAAATTTGAGCGATCAGAAACTCTAGTGACTAGTCCTTTAAATTAAATATTGGACTTGTATCAACCCAGGTTAGCTTAGTCTAAATTGATTCACCTATTTTTTATGTTTAGCCTTGTTAGTTTCTTGATCTAATAGTTCAAATTTTCTTATTTTTTTAATGTTTTATGAAATTTATTTTGCTATCTTTGATGTTATCTTAGTATAAATATCTAATTGCATGACTTATTTTGCTTAGTCCTGCATCAGTCTAATTCATGATTGAATATATCTAGAGTTTCCCAAATTCTATAAATAAGATCTCATATGCTCTATAAAAGTCTAGAGCTGTGGAGGGAGATTGGATCACAATTTGACCAATGCTTTTGTTTTTACCTAGTATTAGTGTTGTCATTCTTGCTTTCTCTTGATTTAGTGCTTTCTTCTATTATTGGATTCATTATTTGTGTTATCAACCGCTACCGGAGCCGCTGATATTGTAGTCACCCACTATTATCTAATATTCATTATGTCACTCTTAGGAATTGATGCCACCCATTTTTGTTGTCCTTTGGATTTGTTGTCAAATAAGAAAAGTCCAAAATAGACACTCGACTATTCCTCTATGATCAATTTAGCCCTAGAGTATCACAATTCTCTAATTTAGTCTCTCGTTTATACAAAATTGATACCAAATATCCGTCATAGAACTTTATGGCAAATGGGATCCAAAATTGATCGCAATTTGTCCCTTGATTTTATAAATTGATCCCAATTTAATCTTTGAGGTGACCATTTGAGTTAAATTTTGTATATTCAAAATATTAAAATGGAGAAATGTGTTACTCTGATTGAATTGGCTGTAAATAAATAGTCTGTAGATTATTCTGAGCTTTTTCTCATTGCAATGGGAGCTGTTGTAGCCCATAGCTGTCATCACCTAATGTTGTCTATCCAGAGCCATTGCCCCTCACCATCAACTTTTCAAATTGCCTTTAATACATCATTATACTGGCATCCCTAAAACTATTTGGTAGGGCATGAACTTCTGCACTCAAGTGTTTTGCTTATTGTCCAGGTTCATCTGAAACATTCTCCATGGTTTTTTCCTTTTTGATTTTTCATGTTTAAATCTAACATCTACTTTGTAATATATATGCCTAAAATTCCAATGTCAAAACAAACATTACTCTTTACGCTCTTTTGCATCACGTAAATTTTGTTTGGCATTCAACCCCAATAAAATGCTTTGGAATTTGTTCCTACATTTAAACATTGGAGATTCTCTGTACATTGGCATGCCTCTATGAGTAATTGGTAATGTCGCATCTAAAACTCCGTAATTTGTGGGACCGAAAGTAACTTTTGAAAATTTTCTCAAGAGTGATTAGCTCTGAAATCATCATATCCTGCTGTGGAGTTTCCAGAAATCTGGGTAGAGTTTTTGTTACGGATGTTGTAAGAGCAGATTTTTTTTGCCATAGGTTTTTTCTTTTTGCTTTCTTTTAATGATAAAATTGGCCTTTAAAATGATGCAGGTTTAGCTGGACTTCGTGTTGGTTATGGAGCTTTTCCTCTCAGCATTATCCAATATTTATGGCGGGCAAAGCAACCATACAATGTGTCTGTGGCAGCAGAAATTTCTGCATGCGCAGCTTTGCAGAATCCTGGCTATCTAGAGGTACGTCTGCAGTTTTAGTGTTGCATAATCTTATTGTATAATGGTCTGTTTTAGCTGGGACTTCTTACATATGAGCCTCTATTTTCCTCAATTTCTTCAGAGAGTAAAGAATTTTCTTGTGCAAGAACGGGAAAGATTGTTTGATCTTTTGGAGAAAGTACCATACCTTAAGCCATTTCCAAGTTTCTCCAACTTTATTCTTTGTGAGGTTACTTCTGGAAAGGATGCTAAGAAGCTGAAGGTCGGGCACCTTGGTCATTACTTTCATAATTTTTCTGATTCCTTTCTTTTTCTCTCTTTATCTTCCCAGAATATTTATGTTATACGAGTTGCCACATTTATTTTAATGGAAATACTTAATATGATAGTATGTTGTTCTGTTGATTAGCCACTGATTTTATTTCATATACTACGATGCACATTTTGTGAGCATGAACTGCTTTCCATGTTTAGAGTCGGGAGTTTTTTTAGGAATTTGGCTGCCCCTCATTGTATGATTGTATCCTTTCCTTTGTTATAGATATTGTTTAGTTGTGTTTTTATTTTCTTTTCCTAAGATGGAACACAATCGATGGTTTCCACATAAAACCAAATACTTTGTATATGTTGCCATTACGTGGATGAAAAAAAAACTCAATTTAACATCGTTTCTGGTCAAGTTACATAAATTTTTAGGATCCCATCGTCTTCTTTTGCTATATATGTTAGAAATCTGCAACAAGGATGGAGGTCAGCAATAGGGACGGTGATGATGGGCCATGGCTCCAATCTAATGAGATGAGAAGGCATGGTTACCATCCTCAAGGATCTTAAAACATGAATAACTTTGGCCTTGGCTCAAAACCAATCCCCACTCGACAATTTTACAACAACACAGATAATTTTCAAACTGAATGGCCCAAAACCATGGTCTGTGGTCCCTAATTATCAAGATGAATTTTTTTTTGCAATGATAAGTTGGGACATTTCAGTGGTGATATACCATAGCCATAACCACATGATCCTCTTTCAAAATGTGTGGAACAGAGAACTTGATTGTCAAGGGATAGTTGATTAATTCAATGAATCTGTTAAGCTTCTTGACATCCAAGAAGGAAGGGCACTTTTAGAGTAGGTGTAGACTCTAAGGAGCGGAAGAAGATGAAAAGAGAGACCAAATTTTTTCATTCCATAACCTTTTCTTATAATAAGTAGTGTATTTATAATATTTGGTAAGATCAAATTTACAATATAGAATTGGTCTATCTAAAATAAATTAAAAATTGAATAAAAGAAATGAAATAGTGCTTATTACATATGTACAGACCTTTTAGTTTGCACTTTATTTGGCCAATGATATATTGTTGTCCTTTGCTTGTTTGTAGTGTCAATGTGGAATGTTTTTGGTTCCTTCTTCTTTGGTAAACTTTTATGCTTTTAGGTTGGTCTATCATGTTTGTAGCCCATGCTTCACAATTTGATTATACTATTTTAGGATCAAATTATATTTGTTGATGGTTAACATTCCCATCACCATGAAGAATAATCTTGTCCTTAAGGTTGAGAGAAAGAAAATAGGAAGAGAGTGCTACAAAATTTTCCTATATGACATTATTCGGTAGATTTAATTTCCATTGCAATAATACTTGACGGGGAGGCTGATCGCAAAGTTGTATAATGCATGAAGCTAAAATGATATTAAGGTACAAGGAGTGGTTAGTTGTTATAATTGAAACTTGGTAATTGTGAATTTTTTAGTGGAGGAGCCCTTTAAATGGTTTTAGAAGAGAAATATGAAAAACATGATGAATTTTACTTTTCAGGCAGAAGAGTAAGGCAGTAGACCATCGGGCTAATAAAATCTTTAATTGGGAATTGTCTAAAATGTGATGCCTCAGAATCTTAATTAAAAAAATTATTCTATTATCTTTTAGTATACAATAATCAAAACTATCTAATTTCTTTTATCATTATAAATACCAGCGGAAATAAAACTATCAATCAAAACATCAATATATATATATATATATATATTTCCCTAAAAATTATATACATTCCTCAGAATATATATAATCATATCATAACTACTCTGTCATGAGTACAAAAGAATAAATAAAATAATAAGAATTTGAATTTGAAGGATCCTGATCAATCTCTCACTCCTGCTCTCTTGCTCTAACCTGAATCATTTAACATGTAATGAGTTTAAGAGCCTAGCAAGTAACTAAATCCTACAACTGAACTCAAAATATAACAAAAGAGCAATGTGCATATTATTTGTCAAATCATAGCAGTAGTATTTATATGATTATGAATCAATGCAGAAAAAGTAAAACACATATGCAATAGCAGTAAATTCTATAACCAGTAAAGCAATGTGGTACAAAAACCAGCAAAGCAAATACAATAGAGAAATTGGTAAATTATTACATGTGTTGAATTACTAAAGCAATGATCATATCAGTAGAGAAATCATATAAAGTGATAAAATTAAAGCATCTGCAAAGATGGTTGAAATCATGTCAATGTGGTAAAATCATATAGGAGTGTACACATATTATCCTGACATTCTTATCAGTATCAATTCAGTATATTTTGTGCTCAATATGTCAAATGCCTAGTATTTGTATAGTGAATCAGTAGTATCAAATAATATTAATGTCTATATCGCTAATAGTAACAGTCCAACAACAATAGAAATCAAATAATACAATAATAGTAAATATGTGCAATAATAATAAATCCGTACAGTAATAAAAAAGCTTCAATAACATGTATTTCAGTTGTCACACCGAATCATATCAGTAAAATAATATAATAATAATAAATTTGTACAGTAATAATAAATCAGTACAACAATTGGAAGATTGTACAATAACAATGAATCAGTAACATGCATTTCAATAGTCACACTAAAAAAATAAGAATTCTTGGCTTAATCATTGTTTTTTTAGTATTGTATTAGTATCAATAAATCATTGCGTTAGTAAATAAAGTCATCACTTTTTGTTAGTCGGCAACATAATCATTTCCTTATAATCTCAATCAGTATCACGTGAATCTGTAGAGGATAACACCAAGCCACAGTATTTAAAGGAAAATCTATTGGTCCATCGTACGAAAAATTTCAAATAAATATTCAAAACTTTCATAATCTCAATTTCTATAACATATAAAAAGTTACGCAATGAAAATTTTACCAATATAAAATTATCCTTGTTTTTCAGTAGCAGAAATACAAATTTGATAAAAAAATATTTCAAAAATATGAAATTATTGAAATCAGAAATAGGATAATGATTCTTTATAATGAAACGAGCAAATCTCCTTACTGGATCGACTAACGAAAATCACTCTACGGCCTCTAAATCTTAGATTTCTCTCCTTTTCCTCCTTTACCCTTGATTTTCATTTTTTATTTCTCTGGTTTGGGAAAAAAATGAAATGATGACATATATAAAGTTTTGTTAATGGATTAGGATTTTATAATAAAATAATAGTATAATATTAATATAATTATATAATTTAATCAATTTTTAGTATAAAATTCATATAAAACTTTTTGGACTTTCAAAAATTGTAAAAAAATATCAAAAAAATAATGTTAAATCCCAACCATCTCTTGATATTTTGATCCCACGGTTAAGATGGGGATCCATGGGAAGCTCACCTGGATTGCGCCGATCTCTGCCATCACTTGCCATTTTGATCCCATGTTTAAGATGGTGATTCGTGGGAGGCTCACCTGGATTGCACCAATCTCCTTTCATATTTAGGTGGCTGATTTAGGAAGGATTATATTAGACCAATTATGTATGATTATGTAATTATTTATTTCTTTATTAAGATTTGTTGTATAGATCTATAAGTAGGGACAAGTTTATGCAATAAAAGTATGCCTTTTCTCTTAATTTAACATGGTATCAGAGCCTAAAGTGATATTATATGTGTGTTCCACCAGCAGCCTTCATTGCCGATGTCATTTAAAGACTAAAGAGAAGGAAGCGGAGAGGGGCAAGAGGCCTTCTCTTGCTATTTCTACTACTCTTATAACTAACACAGCCTTCATTGCTGCCCTACTACACCTTACTAACTTGATTAATTAATATAACCTTCATCGCTATCATTTGCCACCAAAATGTCTAAAGCTAATTCCTCCCAAAGCTCTATAGAGGACTCTATGGTGCAACAAGGAAGAGAAGATCTCCAAAATATGCAAGCTTTCTATCTATTAAATGTGAAGAATTATTTGAAGTGGTCTCAATTTGTGAAGACTTGAAAGGGAAAGGAAAGATAAATCACCTCCTTGGGCTAGGACCAAAAGAAGAGTATCCTAATTTTTGGGCATGGGATGAAGTAGACCCCATGATCATGTCATGATTGTGGAATTCCTTGACTCCAAAAATTAGCGATACTTTCATGTTCCTATTTACTGCAAAAGACACATGGGATGCCGTCAGGAAAACCTTAAAAGCTCGGGATGCTACACAAACTTTTGAAATTAAAGTCAATGTGAGAAGCGCAAAACAAAGAAGTAAGACTGTGACTAAATATGCCAGTCTTCTTCAAAGCTTGTGGCAAGAACTTGATTACTATAGATGCATAGAGACTAGGTGTCCAGAAGATGATGTTATCTTGAAAAAACTTTATTGAAAAAGATAGTTTATGACTTTTATTGCAAGATTAAATGTGGAGTTTGATCAAGTTAGAGTTAAAATTCTTGGCAAAGAGGAGACTCCTTCATTAAATGAGACAATTTTTCTCATTCGTGTTGAGGAAAGCCAATGAGGGGTAATGCTGGAGCTAAAAGTAGTTGAAGGTTTAGCCATGGTGTGAACTAAAGAGGTGTCATGGAAGGAAAAGTATAAGGATTTCTCAAAATCTAAAGACAAATACTCCATTTAGTCTAGCTATTGCAAGAAATCAAAACACGGAAATGAGACATGTTGGAATATCATGGAAAGCCCGGAAGTAAGGAGTGGAATTGTAGAAGTTGACAAAATGACACATCACAAGCCAACACTACAACAAGTTAGTCTAACCCAAAAACCTAGTATAACTTTAGAGAGCTCAATAAAAAATATTTTGATAAACTAAAATAACTCTTGGTATCCATTAAAAAATTGCATGCATCTTCTTCTCTTTCACTTTCAAGTAAATTTCCTATATCTATTAGATTAAGTGCCTTTAGAAATCATTTGAAAGCATTACGGATCATTGACTCAGGAGCCACAGATCACATGACATACTTTACTACCCACTCCATCAACTATACCCTTTGTCAAAGTGACAAGAATATCATCACTGCTGATGGTTCTCTTATAATAGTAGTAGGCTAAGGAGACATACCCGTATCCTCCCTCAAAAAAAAATATGCTCTTCATAACTCAATTATCTACAAATGTAATCTCTATACAAAAACTTACTAGTGATCATAATTGTCAAGTCTTATTAACCTTATTTATTGTTTATTTCATGGCTAGGAATCGGAGGAAGATTAGATTTGTTAAGGAGAGAGATGGATTGTATTACCTGGAAGATCTGAACAAATCTAATATTATTAATAATGACAATGTTATCCATATTTTATAAAAAATTTACTATTTGGCTTCATCATTTTAGATTAGGACATTCATCTTTTGATGTCTTGCAAAATATGTAGCAAAAATTTTTTTTTAAGTTGGAAAATGTATCTTGTTATTGTGAAACCTATGAGTTATTCAAACATAAAAAAATTTCTTTTCCAAACAAATATGAGAGATGTAATACTCCATTTTACCTTATTCATAGTGATATTTGGAGACCCTAAAAAATTCCTAACATCTCAGGGGCACGATGGTTTATATCATTCATTGATGACTGCACTCGAGTCTCTTATATTTTTCTTCTAAAAAATAAATCCGATGTTAGCACTATCCGTCCTATTTTTCATACCATGATACAGAAATCAATTCGGGATAAAAAGATGCATCAAAGCCAGGAAAACTGAGGACAAAACTAGTATGGATAATATAAGGTTTTGGCAAGTGTATTACAGGCGTATAAATTCAAATTATGTTCTAAAGCATATCCATGAATCTGAACCGTCTCATGAAATTGAGTTAAATACAAGCTCACCAAAAAAAAACCTCCCTTGTATCCCGTAACCAACTTTGTATCATTTTATAACTTCTCACCTTCACACAAATTTTTTCTGGTTACACTAAATAATATTCATATTCAATTCCTAATGATATTTCTAAGGTCTTATACGATGAAAATTGGAAAATGCCATGAAAGATAAAATGCAAACTTTGGAGAAGAACAATACATGAGAGATCATCGACCTACTAGTAGGAAAAAAATCAATTGGATGCAAATGGATATTCTTTGTGAAATACAAAGCTGATGGTAAATTGAAAATGTGTAAGGCAAGATTTGTGGCGAAAGGGTACACTCAGACGTAAGACATTAACTACCAAGAAAAATTTGCACCTATGGCCCAGATGAATATCGTGAGGATCTTGCTCTCACTAGAAGCTAATAACAACTGGCATCTGGAATAGCTAGATGCCAAAAATGCATTCCTATACGGGGACTTGGAGGAAGAAATATTTATGGAGAATTCACGAGGATTCAAAGAGAATCTGAGGGTGACAAAGTGCGTAGTTTAAAAAAAGTTCTATATGAGCTAAATAAATCACCTATAGCTTGGTTTGGAAGATTCTCAAAAGTTAAGCAACTTAATGGTTACCGACAGAGCCAAGGCGACCATCATTATTCTCTGAGCACTCAGACTCAGGAAAAGTCATAATTTTATTAGTTTATATGGATGATACAATCTTGACTGGGAATGATGAAAATGAGAGTGATTATGAGGAAATGTCTTGCCAAGAAATTTGAGATAAAAAATCTTGGTAGATTAAAATATTTCCTTGGAATTGAAATAGTCCACTCCAGCAGATGAATCTTCATTTCATAATAAAAATACATTAATTATTTTCTTAAAGAAACAGGTAAGCTAGCTATAAACCAGCACCAACACCTGTAGAATCAAATCTTAAACTGGGGGAAGCTAAAGAAAATCTAAATATAGATAATGGAGCTTACCAGAGACTTGTGAGAAAATTGATCTACCTTTTTAATAGCATGCCAGATATAACGCTTGTTGTATGCATGATCAACTAGTTCATGAAGCATGGTTAGACAGTTTATGAAAAATCCAAAGCAAACTCACATGCAAGCTGTAGATTGAATACTACACTATCTTAAAGTGAACCCAAGGGATCCTCTTCATAAGAGGAATAACCCCAGAAGCATATATTGATGCATATTACACATAATCACTAGCAGATAGACGATTTATCTCAGGATACCGCACATTTGTTGGAAGAAACCTTGTTACATGGAGAAGCAAGAAATAGAATGTGGTTGCAAAGTCTAGTGAAAAGCAGAATACAAAGATATGATATTGGGAATATAGCTACTATGGATTAAGGTGATTCCAAAAGACCTTATGATGAAGTGGGAATGGCACATAAAGCTGCACTGTGATAGCAATCAACATAACTCACAATCTGGTTCAGCATGATAGGACAAACCCATAAAAGTGGTCAAACATTTCATAAAGGAGAAATTAGACAACGGTATTATATGTGTCTACCATGTCTCATAAAAAAATCAGCTTGCAAATATTCTTATCAAGGGATTTGATAGCTCTTCCTTTCTGGGTCTGATTACTAAGTTGAGAATGATATATTTGTATTCCCCAACTTGAGAAGGAGTGTTAAATCCTAGCCGTCCCTAGGCATTTTGATCCCACGGCTAAGATGAGATCCATGGGAAGCTCACCTGGATTACAGTGATCATTGCCGTCCCTTGTCATTTTGATCCCACGGCTAGGATGTGGATCCGTGGGAGGCTCACTTGGATTGCGCCAATCTCCTTCCATATTTAGGTGACTGATTTAGGAAGGATTACATTAGAGCAATTATGTATGATTCTTTAATTATTTGTTTATTTATTAAGATATCTTGTATAGATCTAAAAATAGGGACATGCTTGAGCAATAAAAGTAAGCCTTTTTCTCGCCCCAATTCTCTGAATTTAACAAATAGTCAAATTTATTTAGAAAATTTTGATGAAATCGGTTTGCAAAACGGACTCCTAACGACCCTCCAAAACTCACTTGTACTGACATATATCAATTTCTTAAGGATTTGCACCACCACCACCACCAACAACAACATCAACACCAAGACTTTATGTTGGCTACATAAATCTTTTTTCTCCATTGTTTCATGTTAAGAATCAAATTCTCATTTAAATCTAATAAAGAAACGTCATTTCTAATATTTACTAAACAAGTTTTTTTAGGTTTACCTCTAAGGATTTGCGCAAATGTTTAAAAATTATGAAAAATTTAGTGTAATTAAATCACTACAATATCTATGTTATGGTGGAGATGGTTTGTGATTTGGACTTATTATGACTCCTAAAAAAAATTATTTGATTGGATTATTACTCAAAATATAATTTAGTTAATTTAGAATGTGTGCGGCTGACAACATAATATTGTCTGAATGGTTGTAGTTTAAACACGACCAAGTCACCAAAAGCGCAAATCTCTTCAATGGTGATCTGCCTTTATTTTTATACGATTTTGTACTTGTTATATGTTTTGTTGGAGTGTTTGGAGAATTGTGTCATGGTTAGTTAAGAAAGTATCAACGACGTGGATGTGAGAAATATCATGAATATAGGAAGGGATGGCCATATAAAGCATGTGATGGCATGATGTATTGTGTATGGCATGATGTATTGTAGTATAATTTAGCTCAACGAATGGCTAGATTGCTCATTTGATTGGTTAGAGTTATAAATTATGTTTTAAAAATGATGAATTTAGTTAAATCAATCATTTGATTAGTTGTAGTGAGATGTTATTATTATTGAATTCAAATTTTACAGACTCTCTCCAAAATACTGGTTTTATTTTCATAATCAAATTAAGAAGCATGTTTCTTTCATTTTAAAACATTTGGATTTGTTTTGAGATTAGTGCAATATATAAATAACATTTCAACTCTTGTATTGCACTCATCTCTATGCTTCTTGTGAAAGCTAAAATCATCTAATTTATATTATACTTACCATTTCCCAGGAAGATCTTGCAAATATGGCTGTCATGATACGACATTACAATAACAAAGAGCTGAGCGGCTTTGTTCGGATCTCTGTTGGAAAACCTGAGCACACAGATTCACTAATGAAGTGCCTCAAACTCCTTGAATAAAAGATGCCCTCACACAAGACAAGTATGCAAAATTTCCATGTTTTGCTAACTTCTTATTTGCAGATTTGAACATTTTATTTTGGCAATGAATGTTTTAGGTTAGCCAATTTTAAGTCTATGAATTTTGTAGGTATTTATCAGTTCATGCTAAGATCACCCCCATCTCTGTCCCCTTTGGCTCTTCAATTAGTTTGCTGCTTTCGAACTATTGAAGCACAGTTCGTTCTTTTTATGCCAATTATTTATAAATATAGGCCTTCTTGATGGACATATGTGCTGCAAACGGTCCATTTGAGGCATTTGTAATTGTTTGTGGAAGTAACCGTTAAATTATATTTTTTCGCAACTCATGCTGCATCCACTGTATAGATCTCATTCCCGAAGTCCTGTTTGTCGCTCTGGAGTTGGCTAATCATCAAGTACTCAAAAATCAACTATTTAAATACATGCGTAATTTAGAGGATCATAATTTTTTATAAAGCTGAAATATAAAACTCGAAGGAGTAGCTTTAGTCATCACAGTTTAATATGGTATAGCAAATGCCCCTCTATATTAATATACTAAATGAACTTCCTTGTTCCTTAAATTAAGATTATATCGGATATATACTAAATTGCTAAGCAGTTGATGCTAAAAAAGATTGCATCCATTTGAGTGAATTGTTAAAAAACACACTTTAATTTCTTTAACATCTTGATGAAGATGACATTTGACTTAAAATTTGTATTTCTGATTTCTGCAAGTTTAGAGTACTTGATCCGAACAACTTCCACCGTTTATTTATAGAATGTCAGATTAAAGAGCTTAGTGAATATTCATATTTGTAAAAATAAAGTAGAAGAATATATTAATATTAAAAAGGAAATTTACCAAGTTACATTTCTCTTGCCATTGTGAAAGCAATTGGCTTTTCAAAACTTTCTAAGGTATCTCGAAAAAGTTTGATCTTATTCATCGTAAATGCCGGCTTTGGGCAAATATCCCTATTTTCAATTAACTTAACAATATTTTGTATAATTTCTGGCTTATGATAATAGTTCTCTTTATCGTATTAAAAGTGAGGATTGAGGAAAGATGTTGTAGAGTGAATGTCTTGCCTAAGTTAACTATCCCATCTTCTATTTATTAAAGGGGTGTATGACTTAAACAATCTCTTTATATTTCAAAACATTGCTTTGATTGCCTTTTGTGCTTTATATATATTATCATATAAAAATCCTAATGAATGTTTTTTATCTAAGTCGATAATATGCAATAATTTGATCAACGAACTTGATATCATTGATAGGCACCCATTCCAAATTTCTATTTTAATGGATTAAGTTCCCTGGTAAATTTTCAGAAACCAGATTAGGCATGTAGATAAGACACTACTCAGAGATTTCGTCCTCATTTTGTTAGGACTTTTAAAAAAATGATTATTAAAAAAAGATTTAGGTAATATAATATGCTGAACTGTATCAACTTATTATGTACTCTTCATTTTATTTTCAAGTCAGGGCAGGTGTAAAAGGTCAGTTGAGCATTCAAGGCTAATTTTTTTAGTCTATCTGGTGTATAGGTACCTTTTTAATTTTTGTTTTAGATTTTTGAACGGTCCTAGCATTTTTGTTTATCCTTCGTTGTTTATGTCTATTATTGGGGACTATTATTATAGAATCTGTACAATATATCATTAATAGATAAATAAAAAGAAAAAAAAATTAGGATGAGTAAATTTATGTATAATAGAAAGTTAGAAGCTATGGTGTCTATTATTTAGAAAAGAAATATGATATTTCTCCAAATAAAAGATCTTATCCTATTATATTTCACCTCTATTTTGTCACCATCCAATACTGTGTGACCTACATTTGTGGGTCATATCAGATAGGTTATGACAGTCTTTTCTTTTCTATATCAAAGTGGTTGTTTGGAGAAAAAAAATTATAAACATAGCTATATGAATATATCTATAGTCGTATGAGATAGTTCTGGGTAGTATCATTCATCTATTTTGCTTTATTATTTTTGTTCATGTTTTAGTTGTTGTATATAGTGTGAGTTCTAATGATCAACCCAAGCATGATATGAATGATGGGCATAGTTTGAGCCATATTGCACTAATAGTTAGTACAACCACTACTATTGGGTTTGATATGATGTCATAATTTGTTGGTTTGGCAGCACAATTTATAAGCAAGAGTTCTTATGGTAGGACTGAGGATGCAAATCAGTGTTTATAAAATTTTTTGAGATTGAAACCTCTGAGATTAAAGGGTTCAATTGAGCCTATGTTTGCGAAGGTTCTATTAATGAGGCTGGAGAAAACCTTTTAAGGTTTGTAGTGTCCTCCTAGAGGAGAATACCTTTGGCTATATTTTTGGTAGATGGTACAGCTAAGTGCCAGTGGCTAGTCCAATAGTAGTGAGAGGTTGAAGGCTGGTTTGTACCTCTATTCATCTAACAGTAAATATGAGAGACATTTTTAAGATAGATTTAGGGGAGTAGAAGAGGAAGAGTTTATTTCTTTAGCTAGGTGTGCTCTATAGCTTATTAGTACTTTTGGAGAGAAATGTTACCATTTTTTTAGAGGCTTATGAGATGCACTGAGACTGTTGTTGATTTCATTCCAAATTACTAATTTTTTTAAGCTCGTTGGGTAAGTTAGATTGATTGAGGATGATATGACTATTACTTAGCAGTGATGGGATGCTAGTTGAAAGAGGTTTGATAGGGAGCCATATAGGAGTGGGGTTTAATATTTTGGAAAGATAAGTAAAGTTAGACCCTTTGAGATCAAGATAGACACTTCGTCTAGGCTGATTTCTATTGGCAATAGCAAAATTATTATTTTTAGTGATGTATAAATATACTTGAGTTATGGTAGGATACATACAAGGCCATATTACGAGATGAAGTTATAATATTTTTATTGTGGTCAGAGTCAACATAGAGTTACAAAATGTCCACAGGGGCACCTACTCATCGTTTTTATGTTCATTTTGAGAGTTTTGTGAGATTATTAAGGAGATTGAAGACTATTCCACCTCGGAGATATACTGATGCAGCTTCTAGTAGAGGAAGTGGTCCCATGATAGGACACAACCTGTAGGTGCTCTAAATCTGATTCAATTATGTGCATACAATCTTGTGGACAAAATTTTATGTAATGCCCACACATGATTCACTTTAATAAAATATTTCTTTTATAAAATCTGCATAGATTAATATTATTCCTTCCTAAAGGATAGACTAATGTTTCACTATCAATTTTAAAAGAAAAACTCAATTTATTTTCATAATAAAATGCAACAAAAGGAATATTCAAATTGCCCTAAAGGATAAAAAACAAATTTCACTTATCATTTTGATTAAGAAACTAAACCAAATGTATTTATTTTTATAATCAAACACAGCATAAGAAATATTTATTATACAAAGAAGGATAGAAAAAATATTCACTTATCATTTTAATTATGAAAGTAAATCAATGTTTCAAGCTAAGTCTGTGTCCACAAGTTCTTCCCCCACCATAGAAAAGAACTAAGAATGGGTATATTTTATTACTATGTTCTAGACTTCCTATAAGTGCAAACCCTTATACCCTTATAACTAATTACATCTCAAAAGAGAATAAACTCAATAAAAGTGAATATTCAAAATTTTTAAATTCATATAGATTTAAAGAAAGGCTTAGGCTATCAAATTTTAATTTATAAGGTTTAGATTATAAATCTTTAATCTTAATTTGGAATTAAGATTTAGGCTTTGAATTTTAAGTTTTGGAAGAATAGAAAGAACATGCCAAGACTGAAGGGTATATACAATATGAACTTACACTTGCCTAGAGTGAGCTGCCATCTACTAATCTTAATCACAATTAATCAACATATGAATGCAAGATTAGATGGCTCTATCCTAGGAATCAAAGAATTATAATTTGAAGAACTTTAATTAAGGTTTTATAATATTTACAATATCACTTAATGAATTGATGTGTGAATAATAATGTATAAATAAAAATCTTTCATTCATTGGTAATTTCTCAAAATATAACCCAAGATCTGTTGTATGAAATAAAGGTAACCAAGCTCCACCAATAATAAGCCAAGATTTCTATTCCAATAAAAATACATATTTGATTATGTTTGTTTATTATAGATTTACACTCTTTTGGCTTCTGAATCTTCTATAGAACTCCAAAAAGATAATGATTTTCAAAAGAATAATAATAATTTCTCTTTGGATTTTATAAGTGTATATAAATAACCATTTTCAAATCTTTTATAATTCTTGACATTGTATAACTTAATCTAGCTATACAAGAATCTAAAATATTTGCATTTACAATACTACTTTTATATTTACATCATCATCTAAGTACATTCTACTTTATAGAATATAAAGGAGTATTTTATATATAAAAGAATGCACATATATGATGTTGTGTGAGTGTATACAAGTAAATATTAAACTCCCTAAGAGCCTACTCCGAATGTGCACCAAGATATATATAAATATGACATCTAGGGTACAAAAATCTAGGGTTGCATATGCTCTGATCTTCATCTAAAAATTGAGTCTCATTAGAAAAACTCAAAAATAACCTTTTTATTTAGTAGGATATCTCATGTTTCTATATTTAATAGTAGTAATTTAATTGCAATTTAGCAAAACAATTTCTCATGGGATCATCACTCTTCTCTATCACTTTATTACCTAACCAGAATGTTTACTTGTGTATCTCGTGGGCTTTTATTATTTTTATATCAAAAAAATCTAAGTATATTCATATTATATGCTAGCTTTGTGTGTAGCTAACCGTAATCCAAGCAAGCCCCACCACCTTCAGCAGTGTTGGGTCAAAATTTTTATGTATGTAAAAATCTGACCGATGAAGAACATTAGTAAGTTCGAAAAATAAGTAAGTTAATTCTGATATATGTTGGACTATTTGAAATAATTGAAACACAACAATAACAACAACAACAACAAGCCTTTATCCCACTACGTGGGGTCGGCTACATGAATCCTTTTTATCCATTATGTCCTATTAAAGGTCAAATTCTCATTTAAATCTAATAAAGAAAGGTCATTCCTAATATTTTCTAACCAAGTATTTTTAGGTCTGCCTCTACCTTTCTTAACATAAGTCAAATCTAATACCTTTACTCTCCTAACCGGGTAATTGGAAGGCT
>NW_021319275.1:68500-76706 GCF_001605985.2 Dendrobium catenatum | reverse complement strand
TTAATACACTTCACTTGAACTAAATCCTTACTACTCCTATCTCTTTGTTTTGCTAACTTATACATATATCTTTCTCCCTCTTTAGTATCTAATCTATTATATAAATCACTAAAAGCTAAGGTCTTTGCATCGCATATTGCATTCTTAGATTCCTTACGAGCCTCTTTATATCTTTCCCAATTGTCAGAATTTTTAAAATTAAACCAATTTTTATAACAAATCTTCTTATTCTTAATCTTTTCTTGCACATTTGGATTCCACCACCAACTATTTTTATTATTAGGAGCTTTTCATTTTGATACTCCGAGCACATCTTTTGCAATATTCTTAATATCACTAGCCACTTTTTCCCACATAACATTAGCATCCTCATGCACAGATAAAATCTTAAGATCTAAAATTTTACTCTAAAAAATATTTTTGTTAATATTCTTTAAATGCCCCCATCTAATCCTAGAATATCATTTTACTTTATTTTTTATTATCATCCCCTTTATCTTAAAGTCCAAAACTAATAATCGATGTTGGGTACATAAATTTTCACTCATAATAGTTTAAAAAAATAATTAAAAGAATTGAAAGAATTAAAAAAATTTGGTCATAGATTATAGTTGGTAAAGCATATGTCTAATATTCATGCTGCATTTCATATGGCATTTCTAAGGAAATGGGTATCTAAATCTGAGCATCGAATGTCTAAAGAACAGGTCGCGGTGTACCCAAATTTTAGTTATAGAGAGTAACAAGAAAGTACTCTGGCTTATAAAAAAAAAAAAAGGACTCTGGCTTATGATGTTCGAAGGTTAATAATTAAACATATATCAATGGTTAAAGTACAATTGAAGCACAGATCTAAAAGAGAAACTACTTGGAAAAGGGAATCTAAGTCCAAGTATTTATTCTCTGATCTGTTCTAATTATCTTAGTTCTGAAACATTAAGGATGAAATTTTTCTGGGGATGGGGGAAATATATCACCTATGGATTCACAGTACACTATTCTACATATTTTGACCCAATTTTAAAAATGTAATTTACTAAATTCCACATTTAAACTCTCTTGCATGTGTTTGGAGATGTTATATATGCATGTAAATGTTTCAATGCATTATAAAGTAGGTTCTATGGGTATGTATGCATTGTTTAAAATTCTAAAAAAATTTCCAGTGGAGCACCACATAACCAAGTTAGGTGGCATCACAACAATGAGCTTTATGTATTTTTTCCAAGTTATTTTCAGTGGGGCAGCGCTGTGATGCTGAGTGTTCCAAAAGGGAGCGTTGCAGCATGTAAGGTAGGGCACTACAACGCTTGACCTGATTTTAATTTTAAAATTATCCATTTTCATTATTGAATTCATTTCTCCAAGTTAGCTGGCTAAAGAGAGAGGAGAATTTAAGAGATGGAAAGCTTGGGTTTGGGCAACTCCAATCTAATTTTTGTATTTAAGAGATGGAAAGCTTGGGTTTGGGCAACTCCAATCTAATTTTTGTTGTCTGCCCAGTTATGAAAGTTGTCATTTTTTATATAGGTGACACTTTTCTTATCTAAATTTTCAAAATTATGGAGATTTTAGGATTTCTTAATTAAATTTATATTTTCATATTACAAAAATGGTATAATTTTGTAACCCTAAACTTTCATCATGTAATTTTTTGTATGCTATAAAGATAACAATTCTTGACATTTATATTTTTCTATAAATTTTATACCTAGTAGTTTGAAAGGTGCACCATTTTATTTACAAAAAAAATAATTCTTACATCAAAAAATAATGATGTAGTATAATTAAAACTTTAAAATAGTATTCTAAACAATTATCGATAATCTAGTGATATTCTAAAATTATAAAAATTCTACTTATTAGATTGTTCTCTTATCTACTATCAAGGGCTGTGCCGAGGAGGAGAAATTTCCCCACCTGAATAAATTTTAAAAAAATTATTATATGATTATTTAAGTAATTTGTCTCACTCAATCTATTTTTTAGTCTTTATTACATGGTAAAATACTCTAGTTTTTAGAAAATTTCCCCTTAAAAAATTCTAAAAATATCCTTACAACCAAAATTTATTCCGAAAACCCCCACATGGGTGCTGCTCCTTGACCCCACAACCTGACCGGGTAGGTCAAACCCCGACAGGAGGTGCTCCCCCCTTGGACCCCTGACATATCTGTGAAATGTACAATGATCAAGGATATGAACAAATAGGGATCGAGCTGACTGCAAGACAAAAAAAAAAATCTACAATTCCCCCCTGCAAATTAAGGTTGGATTTGCCCCGGTCTACTCTTGAAACATTCTATGAAATTTTAAAACAAATTTATATATCTTTTATTGTAATGCAATGATATATATGTTCTTTGCTTGAATTATATGATTCTGGGATTATAGACAGTGGAAGTTCTATTTTGGTGCTAAATACATAGTTTGATGCTCAAATGTAAAGGGAGTTATAAGGGCATGAAATTTTGAATATATATTATGTATTAAGCATTGGGGTTCATAAGGGCCTTTTTTTTATATGCTAACAGGGGAGTCATAAGGACCTAAATTTTAATGTCTATTTTTTATAGGGGATTTAAGGGCTTGAGAGAAATCTATTATTTCTTCTATGATATATAAAGTACTAGTTTATTAACTTCTAATGCATAGCCTACTTTATTTCAATTATCTACAAATTTCATTTTGTTTGGTATAATAAAGTGTTGTGATTGCCTTGGTATTTAATTTAAATGCATAATAATGGATTATTTCAGAAATTTATATCGGTAGATGTGACCTACCGAGTTATGTTGGCTCACCCCTATTCTTCCTTCTATTTTAGGTCAAGGGCCATTAAGTAGATAAGTTTAGGATCTAATCTATCTAAGTCAGCATAAGTATCTTACTAATTTTTGTATAGTCATGGCTAGTTATATTTTTTTCCTGCTTTAGACTGTATAGCCATGTACTGTAGTATAGTTAGATGAAATGAAACGAAAGAAATAGATTTGTGGATGAGTTTATCTTATTTTATTTATGAAATTTATTTAGAAGCTCTGTAGTATATGAATGTAAAAGAAATCTAAAAAAAAGTTCTCCAAAACTTAGAACTTGGGTTAGCCAATCATATGTCAACATGGAATGACTTATCTGTTGGTGGGTTATATCAAGTTGGGTCGTGACATACTATATATCTAAAAATCACTAAAAATTATAATTGGCATCTAGGTGTCCTGAGAGATTAAAATATTTGAGAGAAATTAATCTTGTCATGCTAGGTATTTAACCCACCTTGGTCACTTTTCACACATTATTAATAATTATTATATCATTTAAAACATTTTATATTCATTAAAATCTGTTTGATGAAAACATTAAGGCATTTTAATGGGATATCAAACCCCATGAAGGTATTGCCACATCATTAGGCTTTAAGATCCTAGGGCAAATTATGTTTACCTTTATGTTTCCTAAACATAGGACATAAAACCTAGATATTGATTATCCTTATATCTTCAATTCCTTATTAAAAATTCAAGCCTACTATCTATATATTTATATATATGATAAAGGATCTATAACCGAGTGACTTCCATCCCTTTTATTCTTTCTAACATCAAATTATTCAAGAGCCTTTGGGGTGACATGGTCCACCCACGGGTGGATTATGCTCTTCCATCTTGAGCTATTTATAATTCTTAATGATGAAACCAATGAGACAAAAATATGATTTAAGAATTACATAAAGTCATGAAAAAGAAATATTTTATTGATTTACTTACAAAGATTTATATGCATTATGTTCTAATTTTAAAATTATTATGATTTTGAGATGAAATTAGTCATTAAGTTGTTTAGCTAACACTATTACTAGATTATGATTGTTTAGGAACATCTTCTCTAAATTAAATGGCAAAATAAGAGTTCATTTATAATAAAGATAACTTTAACATATAGGTTTTGTAAAATTTAAAATTTTCGATTTATTTTATCATGTTTAAAAGTATATGTTATGGAGAAAAGATATGCTATACAAAATAATCAAATAAAATATTGTGATTTAGCTATCTATTTTCAAATAAGAAGATGGCACTCTAAAAGTGAAGGGTGAATGCTTAAAATTTCAAACTAATTTCCTATTCCCTCCTTAATAATCAAAGCTCTTGAGCCAGTTATGACAAGAGTGATATTATAATAAAATAAGTTAGATTAGAGAATAATCATCATGAGAATATAGCCATTAGAATGATCAATGAGTAACTTTTATTTTGGAGATATGATTAAATATTATATTGGCTCTAATTAAGTGATATCATTTTATATATCTCAGACCTATGGACATCAATTATAAATGTTGATGGTAAAACAAGAGAAGCTAAGGTCAATGAACCTTGAGCAATGAGGATGCAAGGAGTAAATACTAATACTAACTCCAATAGCATGTGGGTTAACATGTATACTTGTACTTATATAATAGTTTCATTAATATAATTAATCCAAATTTGTAATCTCATGCTAGTGGAAATGGATAAGCTTCAATGGATAAGTACATAAATTTATTCATAGATATAAAGTCGCCTCTCTTTTGAGATTTGGTGGACTAAGGGACTAAAATTAATTATTGCGAGTTTACAAAATAATTGACAATGTTTCCTATCATCAAAAGAGAAAAGTAACACTCGCCACTTTCACTTTCAAGGGTGAAGAAAAAAGATATTTGTAAGGATAACTATAAGATAAATTTGGTAGTCAATCTAACAACATGATCAAGTGAGAGATGTTATAAAATTTTTGGTGGTGGTTCGTGCCTTTTTTTGTGAGGTAGATGCAAAACAAGATCCTCCAACTATTGCAGGAAGATTCATCCATTATGCAATATGAAGATGAACTCACTATACTTTTCAGATATGTACCATAATTGATTCTCAATGTTAAAGGGACAGATGATTGAATCTTATTAGGATTAAAGGATGTGATCCAACAACCTTTAATTCCTTTAGAAATTGATGATTCTATATTTTTGGTAGAAAGTGCTAGGACCTTGGAAATGGATCTCCAAGCTACCCAAACATACAAATGTTTTCAACAAAAAAAGAGAACTAAAGGGTCAAGGAATGTGCAAACATCTTATTTTGGGAACGTTTTGGCAAACAAAGAGTAACAGAGCTGATGGTATCAACTCTAAGCTAGAATCAAACTTTCCAAAATATTCAATCTTAGGTGTCTTCTTTAGTGTAAGAAGAAAGCATTTACATCTAATTACATCATAATTATGATGTTTATTCAAAATAAATTTTTTATAGTTTTGTTTATTGAGTGTCATACTATTCATCATTCTATGTATAATTTTTATTCAAAATAAACTTGATAGAATTTTATTCGACACTAACATTTCACATTCTATTATTTTATGATAACTTTGCAAAATCCCTTGATTTAAATGTGTTGATCATGCATCAAGCATGATTGATATTTTTGCCAAATGGAAAACATAAAGATGTTAACCAAATACATCTGGTAACCATAAAAATTTATAAGTCGTTTTGGGGAAAATATGATTTTATTGTCATTATATAAATTATATCAAATCTTAGGTATGGATTGGTTATCAAGCCATTTCATTAATATTTATTATTGTAAGAATGCAATTAAATTCAATTTTTATAAAGAAGATGAATTCAAATTTCTTAGCAATAAAGGATACATTCATGATAATTTTATCTTTAAAAATTTTTAAATTAATGGAGAAGGCTACAAAGGTTTCCATACTCAAACAAAGGAATTCACATATATGGTGAATAACTTGAAAGATATATTAGTTGTGGAGACTATTCAAAGTCTCCTAAGATTATTTACCTTATTTTTCTCCAAATAGAAAGATATGTTTCTCTATTGGCTTAATATATGGTTCAAAAGATATGGAAAAGGAATCATATGGAATGATGATCAATGAGCTACAAAACATAAAAAGTCACTTATAATAACTACCAGAAAAAAAATTTCATTTGATTAAGTACTTCTCAATGGAAAGCTCCAATATTTTTTGATAAGGAGAAGATGTAACTCTAACATTGTATATCAATAATAGAGATTTCTCTATTGACTTTTAATAGGGTTCAAAACATGTGACAAAGGGATCCTATGGAATGGTGATCAAATAGCTATAAGAATGAAAAAGTCACTTACATGAATTACTAAAACAATATTTCATTTGATTGAGCACTTCTCCATGGAAAACTCCAATACTTTTTGCTAAGAAGAATATCATGCCCAAGGATCTAAGTTGGAAGAATTATATCTTTAATATTTGCATTTACAATAATGTAACCATTCAATAAAAAACTTATAAATTTCAAAGAAATAATATAAAAAGAAATAACATTTTATATATTTTTATTCAATATGTACAACTAGTATAAGCCCAAAATGATACATGCATAATAGTCATGATATAAAATAAACTAACTCATCTCAATGAACACATGGGTAGATAAAATATATAGATCATCCTCAGGCTTCCTTACATTTCTTTAAAAATATATAAAAACTACACAATGAGTTTTATAGCCAGCAAGTTACCAATATCTTTAATTGAAATCAATGCATATCATATACTCAATCATATCAGTAGCATATTAAATAACATAGTGGCATTTAAGTTTCACATCAATCCATCATATTTTAATTTAGCATTCAAAATCAATGGTCATCAATAATTAGTCAGTCTTATATATCATATCATGTTAATCAACAGTAGTCGGTCTTATCCCTCTTATCTATCATACATTATTAGTGCATACATCCATATCATATCCTATCTATTTACATACTGTTGCAACCCATGACCTCGAGTTTGAGATTTTGATGATGACAAATAATGTCGTTTGAATCATCTATTCATTGAATATTATTTTATTTGTTATTATCTGTGAGTACTAACATTTCAGAAAAGATCAAAAGCTACTCAAGACGATTGGAAGACTCAAGAATGGGTAGATTAGGAGTATAAGTCTGCAATGTATTTTATTGTTTATTTTATTTTTATTTTCTTGAGTCTGACCACAAAATGCATAAAAGTCTGAGCAACCATGCACACACACAGGAGGAGAGTATTTTTAAATGAAAATTTGAGAGTTTTCTTTCTCTGTAGATCGTACTAGACGATGTTATTTCGTATCATACGATCAGAGCTTTGTAGGATGATTCTGTGAATAGATCGTACCGTACGAATGTATTCGTACTGTATGATATATTCAAAGCCAAAACCCTAACAACCGTTTTAACTTAAGTAAGTTATTTTCCGCCGCTCGTACTATACGGACAATGTCGTACTGTACAATCTTTTTTAAATACTTACTTAATTTAACCCGTGATTAGTGCGAAAAATCCGGGCTTAATTATAATTTGAACATTGTACTGTACGAACAATTCGTACAATATGATGAATAGAGACGAATTATAATCTTCCCGAAGACGTCCTGGACGATCTGTTTGATTTTGTCTCATCGTACTGTATGATATCAATTGTACCATACGATGAACAGAGACGATGTTTGATCGTTCCGACTATCGTCCTGTACGAACAGCATTGTTATGGATCGTACCGTACAATTTACAATCGTACTGTATGAACGTTTTTGAACTATTCATACCACTTCATACCAGGACGAAGTTTATTTATACATATCGTATTGTATGTTTAGAAACCGTACTGTACGATATTAATGGCTACTTTGAGATTTCAGGGATTTTGGATCCCGTTTTTAGGTGTCAAAATTATAATGTTTTGGGTGTGTGAATCAGAGAGAGGAGAACGTGGTTAGAGAGGGATTCCGAGGGAGAGAGCTATTGAGAAGTTCTTTAAGGTTTGAGAGAGGAAGGAGAAGGTGAATGTTGTGAGGGAGAAGAGGTGTGAGGGAGATCACATGGTTGCTCCGAACTTGCTGCATCTTGCTCCTCCTGTGGCCTTAAAAGAATTTATGGGAGGATCTCCAATGGGAAAGGCTCTTCTACATCCGTGACCTCGAGGTACTCTGCCTTCTCCAGGAGGGAGAAAAACGAGAAAGTTCTCTGCCGTCGCTAGGAGGGTGAAAACAGAGTTTGGCACTCCACCACGCCGGGTTGGTGAAAGGGAGTATTGTAAGGGCTTCTCCGTCTTGCCAAGGGGGCAAAAGGAGAGCTATTGATTATAGTGAAATACCCGGAGCGGAGGACTCCGGGG
>NW_021319275.1:33299-62488 GCF_001605985.2 Dendrobium catenatum | reverse complement strand
TGTACGATTTACTACCGTACTGTACGATGTGTGGAAAATTCTATAAATTGCCCGGCTAGGCAGCTGTTTTCACTCACACTTTCCTCACTTCACTCACACCTTGTCCTTCTCACATTTCACACCTTCCTCACTTCACTCTACACGATGTATAGCTCCAGTAAGAGAGGCCATTTGGCAACTAGAAGTTTGTCTTCCTCTAGTCGTCACAGCGCTCGGTTCCTGAGTGCTGAAAATGAGGAAGCCTACCATAAGTATAAGGCCTGCAAAATCATTCCTTCCAAAATGCACAATCAGGCTGCACTGAATTTCGAGGTACCGAACCTCTTTGCTTCCACCACCTTTCAAATCCTCCTCACCTTGGCCTTTCCCTACAACTCCAAACTTTTATTAGAATTTCTAGCAAATCTCACCTACACTGTCGACAACACAACTTTCCACTCCTTTGTTTGTCATCAAAATATAGAAATCACCAGAGCCGACATCGCCCAATATATTGGGCTATCCACTGAAGGTCCTAGGGTTCGTTCATTCCCACAAATGACTTTGATTGGAGCGATGTTAATCGAGTTTTTAGGAATGCCGCTTTCTATCAACACCAACCCCTCGTCCAATCACTAAATCGAAATGCCAGAATTATTCAACATGTCCTTAAAACCACTATAATACCCAAAGTTGGTGACCGGATCAACATGACCCCTATTTTATCTGTCGCTACCTATCTCATCATATCCAACACCAAATTTGACGAGGTCAATTTAATTGTTGATTACATTCGCCATATGACCTTCGTTCGTCTTCCTACCACTCGCCGAAAACAAAATATTGCTCTTGGCCACCTTATAGGATATATTCTCCAAAATAATTATTAATTGACCTATCCTGGTGAACCCGACAATCTTCCTATTTTTTATACGGATGCCACTTTCCGTATTCTTTTCCATCGGGGACACGAGCCAGACGAACCTATTTTTGACGAAGAAGAAGGAGAAGATGCCCCAGCCGCAGCTCCAGCACTTCCACGATGACATGCACCACCCCGAGCACCTGCACCAGCACAAGATGATTTGGTCGAATGCTTCGACCAACTTCAGACTCATCTCGATACTCACATCCAAGAACAACATCAGCAACACGAGACAGATATGCAATAGTTTGGAGAACGCTTTACTTCTATTGATCAGCGCTTTGACACTCTCTTTCAGTACTTCCAACCAAACCCACCACCACCACCTACTGATCAGGATCCTCCACTATAAATTATCTTTGTATTGTAGTTGTTGTTTCTTTTTAGTGTTTGCTTCTCTTTTTGGTGCTATCAAAAAGGGGAGAAGGTTGTTGTATCTTCTTTTATTTCTATGGTTAAATGCATGTTTTTTTTTCGTACTACATCTTCTTTTATTTCTTTTCTTCTTATTCTTATGTTTAAATTAAATTAAAAAAATGCCTTTAATACTTGCTTACAACAAATATTATTTGACATCATCAAAAAGGGGGAGATTGTTGCAACCCATGACCCCGAGTTTGAGATTTTGATGATGATAAATAATGTCATTTGAATGATCTATTCATTGAATATGATTTTATTTGTTATTGATTGTGAGTACTAATATTTCAGGAAAGATCAAAAGCTACTCAAGACGATAGGAAGACTCAAGAATGGGTAGATTAGGAGTATAAGTCTGCAAAGTATTTTATTATTTATTTTATTTTTATTTTCTTAAGTCTAGCCACAAAATGCATAAAAGTCTGAGCAACCATGCACACACACAGGGGGAGAGTATTTTTAAATGAAAATTTTAGAGTTTTCTTTCTCTGTAGATCGTACTGTACGATGTTATTTCGATGGCACTATATAAATTTCTCTTTAGCACCACATCCCAATTGGATGGTAAAGGGAGTATTTTGTAGTTCCATTCTACACAAATGAAAGGTAAGGGTTAGTAATCAAAAGTTGATACATCACTCCACACTTTCAAAGTGTAGAGATTAGACAAAATGAAATAAATTATAAGCCTATAACTCTTGAAAAGCTACATCCAAATGCTTCACCTGCTTACCAAACGCCCGAAGAAACTATCCCTTATGATCTCTAATAAAAACTCTAATACCCGCAATGTATGATTCCATAAGAGATGCATCCATATTGATTTTGATCCAATCTATAGGTGGAGGATGCCAAACATCAGTAGACTCCAATTAGATATTAGCATCCTAGTCTTATAGCATCGAATACTTAGATGGCTGCATAATGGACGTTAAAACATTTGAAGCCAAAAAATTAATAGATGATGTAGACAATCCTAGCTTTATTTAATTCCAGCATTTCCATGAATAAAACATTGATGTACGATATAATTTGAATATGTTCAAATTAAATGTAGACGTCCTTTTTAACTCATTTAAATAATTCAAAAAGGATTTGAAGATTGGAACATGGAAACCCCATTCATGAAGCTTATACAAAATCAAGTGTTTGCAGCAAACAACAATATGATCTTGGTTCCTACCTCATGACACCCTATAGCACAACTATTTGATTGCAATAAATTCCTATATTTCATAAAAGAATTGGTGGGAAGAGCATTCTTACATAACCTCCACCAAAACAATTCAACCTCGGGAATAAGCTTGAATTTCCTGATCCAGTTCAACATCTCGGTATTGCTCTGGTTTGCCTTCCTCTGATGCACATCATATTCCATCCATGCTTTAAATGATAAGGAAGTGACTAATCTACCCGAATGTTGCTTAATGAGCTCAATGCAATCTTCCTCCAAATCTAGAAATAAAGGAATCTGTTTAATAGCCAAAACCAAATCTTCATTAAAAGCATTCTGTAACTCAGAATACTTCCAGCTGCCTTTTTCTGAAATAAAAATATGAACCAAATGACTATGTAATTCATCACAATTAACATATGTTGGCCACTTATTGAGAGGTTCATAAAAGATCCATGTATCATTCATGATACTCACTTTCTTGCCTTTAACCAATTTCCATCTAACAATATTCTTCAAATACTTGGCTCCATCCACCAAACTTTTCCAAGATGAGGAATTTCCACTTTTAACCGTAGCATTCCACACATCACTATCATATTTTGAAATGATAGATAGATCACATAAAGAATGAGGATTCTGAATGAATCTCCAAGTAATTCTAGACCTCAAAGGTCCAACTTTATCAACCGACAAGTGAAGACCCAATCCTCCAAGCAACTTGGGTTTGCAAAGTTCTTCCCACGACACATAGTGTCAACCTTTCCTTCATTTATCTTTATGCCACAAAAAGTCTCTACATGGCTTGTCCAACTCATTTAGTAGTCCCTTTGGAACCAACGAATGAGTTGATAAAAAATATAGGTGGTGAAAGTAAAGTTCTCTTAACCAGATGAACTCTTCCCACCTAAGAAAGACACATATTCCCCCACACATTTAACCTCTCTAAAGCATGGACTAAAATGTTTTTGAAATCCGAGCTTACAAGCCTTCGCATTCCCATCTTCACACCCAAATATTGCATTTCTTTCACAATAATGAACCCCAACTTCTCAGCAATTCTCTTGTTACTCCTCTTCACTGAATTTCCAAATAAAATATGTGATTTCATATTAGTCACCTTTTGGCTGATTCACCCACAAAAATCCCTCAAATTTCTCTTCATATTATGAGCTGCTCTAGTAGAATGCGTAATTTTTTTAGATATTGGAGATACCTTAATTCCCAATTAAGAACCCCTTTGATATATAGAATTAAATAGTAGCTGGGAGCACATTATATACAAATGAGGAGACAGTGGGCATCCTTGCCTAAACCCACTTTTAGCTTCAATCCAACCTGACATTCTACCATTAATAAGGATAGATAATCTCACATTTTGAACATATTCCATAATAAGATTAATTAGTTTTGGAGGAAAACCAAACCAACTTAAAGACTTAGCTAAAGTTGGCCAACCCATACTATCATATGCTTGCTCAATATCAACTTTAGCCGCCATAAGTCCTTTCTTGGAAATAGAAAATCTGAGCTTATTAAAGATTTCTTGAGCTAATAGACAATGATTCGACATAGATCTACCAAGTAGAAAAGCAATTTGATCTTCAATTATGATCTTAGGAAAACACCATTTCACAATTTTCATTATCATTCTAGCCACCACCTTATAAATCGATTGGCACAAGCCAATAGGTTTGAATTGCGAAGGCTCTCAGATTCATCAATTTAGGAATTAGAATAATCAACGTATCCTTCCATTCAAGATGCATTTATCCTTTTGTAAGGAAACCATCCACTGCCCTCCACGAATCAACTTTTATAATGTTACAAAAGAACTTAATGAATGAGGCGGTAATACCATCCAAACATGGAGATTTGTTGTTCCCCAAGTTCCTGACAGCTTCCAATATTTCTTCTTGAGTAAAATCCGCATTTAGCATCTTCCATTCAGAATTATCTATTCTTTGATGATTAAACACTTTAGGCCAATCCGAGAGCTTGCAATCTCTTGGCTTCCATTTTTAACTAAAGAAATTAAGGAATGGAGCTTCAATCTTATCTTGATCTTCCACAAGGCCATCAATAGCATGTTTTATCTGATTAATTAACTTCCCATTTCTTCTACCTGAAGCATAGTAATGAATGAACTTTGAATTTGTGTCACCTTCTTGGATCCATCTTGTTTTAGCTCTGGTTCCACCAGGTGGCTAATCGTGCCAAAGTGACATTCAACTCTCGCACTTTACTCCTTGACAGCAGCAGGTCTTGTTGACTAAGACCATCTTTTGTACTTTCTTTTGGTAGCAACTCCATGATCTCCTACTTCAAAGCCTCCTTCAAAACTGACAAATCCTTCACTTTATTTTTATTCCAATAATACAATTCTTTCAAAGCTCTCTTCAACTTCCTTTGCAAAATTTCAGCATCATTGCTAAAATCAGATATTCTCAAAGCTTTATGAACCACATTCCAAGCTGCCAGGTAGGATCTCCAACATCTTCAAATATGATAAATTTATGAATAGGTCTTGACGTATCATTCAACTTGAAAATAATGGGAGAGTGATTCGATGCAACTCTTGCTAGATGCCTCACCAAAGCATAAGGGACCTGCTGAAGAGCTACATAATTCAATAAGCATCTATCCAGCCTTTCCCATATCCTTGAATTACCGTCCTTATTATTGCACCAAATATACCTTGGTCCTATAACACATGCATCATGAAAATCATTGTTAGTTAAAAAGGACTTCATTACTTGAGGACCTTGGGAGGATAAATCTTTTCCTGCTCTTTGTCTTCCTTAAACAAAATACAATTAAAGTCTCCTCTCACTATAGAAGGAATATCACACACCAATTCCTTCTCAAGGCTCTCCCATAAACTTCTTCTAACCCACACATCCTTACTATCATATACCGTTGCAACATTCCAACACCCCTTATTCAGAATTTGGAAGCACCCAAATACCACTTGGGATGAATCAAACATAACATCAAAACTATCCTCCGACCTTTTCCAAAGAACAAGAATACCCCTAGAAATACCGTTAACAGGATGGTGAAAAAAAATCCCAATCCTCCCCAATTATCCTATTATCTTCCTTTCTATGAATAAAAGACAACTTAGTCTTTACCAACCCAATGAAAAATACCTCATTATCCCTCACAATCTCTCTAAGATAAAGAGAAGCCACTTTTATTTTTTATTTTTTTATTTTTGTCTCCTCTACAATTCTAAAGCAAAAAGGAAGACATAAAGAAACCAATGGGGAATAGTCCCTAGCACCATGGAAATAACCTCCTTCCCCTTTCCTCTTTCTAATCCTCAATAGGCCCCAATGATTTAAGTTCTTTAGTAAGATTCTATTTATTACTAAAAGAACTTACACCATTAACAACACAAGAAAGAGATAAATTGTTATCTATTTGAATAGAGGAATTCCTTGCTATAAGCACATCACCTTTTCCATCCAGCTTTTCTGATGAACAACCACCATTACCACCAGCAAATGGAGTATCTTCAAAACGAGAAGAATCATTATTAAAATAATTTAATTCAAAAATTGACTAAGAATTCTGAATTCCAGCATAACTAGACAAATTTGCATCCAACCTTTTAAATGCTTCATTTGCATCACATTCCACTCTTATATCAATGTTAAGCTTCAATGTTTGATCACCTATAAAACTCTTGATGCAATCAACATTAGTAACGTCAGAAGGGATATTAAAAACATGTACCTTTAGCATTTTAGACTTTTGCTCATCATCATTTTGTCCATCTTTATCATCAATGGGCTCAACAAGAGCACTAAATTTATTTGTATTTAGCAAGTTAAAACAATTTTCCTGATCATTAATTGGTAGGGAAGTATCTTCAACACTATAAACTCCATCAGTCTAGATGACAACTAAAGCTCCCATCACATTTTCTTCAAGTCCAACCTGAGAAGGAACCTCCATATCACTCCTATTCAAGATCTTTTTGTTTAGATCCTTGTTTCTGAAGAATCATCCCCTATTTGTTCTGAAATTTTACATGGATCTAAGGTCCATATTTGACTGCAACCTTTTTGTTCATAACACGCTTATTTCCTTCATCCGAACTAGAAATTGAGGCATCTTCATTATGAGAGTTATTATTGTCAACAATAGCATCTTCTTCAAGACAAGAATTAGCCTTATGTCCAATATTTCCACATTTAAAGCAAAAAAGAAACAATTTTCTCATATTTTATCTTCTAATAGAATCTTATTTCCACACCATCCACCCAAATACCTCCTGGCAATTTAGCATCCAGATTGATTCGAACACAAACTCTTGTGAATTCCCTCCTTCCCCATTTGAACATGTTTCCATTAAGAAGCATGGGAACAACCAACTTTGAAGCTATCGTAGTTATATTAACCTCATCCCAACAATGCAGTGGGAGATGGAACATTCTTATCCAAACAGGAGAAGGTAAACCCTTCAAGGAAAGTGTGGAGAAAAGTAGGTGTCCATCTATCAATTCCAATCATATAACCACACACATACCAAGGACCTCCACTCATAACTCCCTCCAAAGCTTCAGTAGAGTGGAAAGAACTTAAAATCCAATCTAACCCCAAGGATCTTAAATGGAATCCTCTAAATTTGCTCCATTGCTTTCTTAATTCCACACCATAAAAAGGAAAATGATCATTCTTCCCTAAGACTTTCACAAACAATAAATTCTTCAACACTTGAGCATTGGCATTCTCCTGATCTGAATTAAGCTTCACATCAATTCCATCTTCCGACATTTCAGTAGAAACATGATTCAAATTTATTTTTATATGAGGATCAACATTCCACGAGTTTACCGGATTCTTGATAATAACATATTCCTCAACCAGCACAGAATTATTCACGTGATTATTAAATTCCACAGCATTAACTCCCACAATAGGTTTATCTATAATAGATAAAAGATTGACTTCATTCAATGAATTCCCAGTTGCAGGCATAACTGGATTAGAAGCAGTATGTGTCATAAATCTACTAACTTTTAACTTCAACGTAGACGATGAAGCTTCGAAATCATTATTTCCTAGATTCGGACTGTTCATTCTCAACTACATAACATTAGGAGTCTTCAGATTCTCAGCAATCATCTTACCTTTACCTTCAACCAAAGTTATTCACTGCATTGGTGGTCGAAACCCTTCTCTGATCACTAATGTTGACTTCCTAAGCGATGTACTCTGTGATGTTCCTTTCGGGAGAGACACACCAACCTTGCTATTACAAAATCATCCAGAGAACCCTAGTTCCTTAGCCGACGATTGAAGGGATGGAGAGATGACAGACGGCGAACACCGACAGTCATCCTTCACCATAACAGCCTTCCCGCTAAAAAATAGAAAAAAGAAAATTTGAAAATCCTCTCCCTCTTAGAAAACGCTCATACTATCTCTCTCTAGAAAACAATTAGCTCTCTCTAGAAACCTTCACGAAATATTTCCTATTCATAAATATTGTATGCAAAGAAGAATGAATAAAAAAGAAATTATATATGATTATATTTGTATGTGCGTTCTACATGATGGAATCACTTACGATATTAGAAAAGGACTTTTTTTTTCAAATTTAAATTAATCTTAAATATTAGAAAAGTACATAATATTACCCACAATTTTAAAAGATAAAAGGAAATGAATTACTTACTCTTAGAGGTCAACTTGAAAAGTTTATTAGATGATGTGTCGTTAATTGTACAATTTAGACAATGGTCCTATGATGGGTGTATTATAAAATAAGAGATTAAAATAATGAAGAATGCTAACAATTTCTTTTTAAATTAAGATTTTGTTTGATGCATTTAAAAGCAATTTTTTGGCATTCAAATTTCAGGTTCAAAGAATTTTTTAATGCTAAAAGTTTGCCTTAAAAAATAATAAAAAAGCCGTCTCAAATGAGTCCTAAATTGAGAAGAGTGTATTTCTATACAACAAAAGAACAACTTCATGAGTTAAGTATTATAAAATTTAAATGTATTAGTATGGATTGTCATTTTTGAAAGCATGCATTATGGAGAAAAGTTGCCACATACAAATTGTTCATGAATAAAAGGTTATTATTTGGCAGGTTCATTTTAAATTAGAATATGTTACTATAAATATAATGCGATAATCCAGGCTGCTAAGCCAGATCATAACATCTTGTTCATATGATGAATTTGATTTTTTTTTTTTTTTTTGGTCGGAGATATTTAGGTCAATTAAGATAAATTCATACATACATATAATATAAGCAAGATTCGAATCCAAAAACTCTTAGTTGTAATCAAAGCTCTTAACCAACAGATCAAAGAGAACTACGTTGAACTCAAAATTAAATAAACCTCGTTTAGTCCTTTTGGTGGAGAAGATGGGGGCAGCTGTGAAGGCTTGTAAAAAGGAGATTTCATAGATTGTTGAGAGGAGGAAGAGTGAAAAGGAAATTCCTTCAGTTCAGGCTGAAGCCAAGAAAACAAAAAACTATTACCATTGGATAAGGTGAGAAATCTCCTACAGCTGAAGTGTAAGAAACAATCATTGGGAAGCGAAGATCAGTGAACTACAACACAGGAAAAGCAGCATTCTCATCTGAGGTTTAGGACAAAATTCTATCATAAACTTCTTAAAAGAAAAACAATTTGAGCATTCAATGCAAAATCTATCTCAACCACACTGCCATCTTTGTCAGTACTCCAAACATGAACATAGGCATGTCAAACTTGTGCACACATATAAAATGCGACAAAACAATCAGCAGCCAAACCTCTCAATGTACATCAATCAGGACAAACTTTCACTGGAAAAGCAATACACACAAACTCAGGATATTAAAAGAATCAAACATCAAACAAACAAAAGAATCATCACCACTCAGTTTCAGCTACAATTACCTTCTCTAGTTCGCCTCTGAAGTGAGAATCTCAAGCTCCGCCCACCAAAGAGGTGATGCCATTGGTACTGCACGATCTGGGGTCATTAATGTTATATCTTTCAGTATGTTAACAATCTTTGACATTGATGGTCTCTCCTGATGGTCTGGATTGATACAGGACCTTATCACCTTACACAAAGCAATTGCATCCTCTTCACGAAAAAAGGTGAGTGTCGGATCCATCATTTCTTTTACAGGTCTGTTGCCATTAAGATAACATGAAGCCCAACACTCAAGCAGGACATCTCCAGATGCTGGAATTCTGCCTGATAGTATCTCTATTAGTAATAATCCAAAAGCATAGACAGTGTTCTTCGGCTCTAGTATTGGCTCCTCCAAGGTGCCTGAAAAATGAGAAGGTGGTGACTTGGCTTCTTCAGATTCAACCCAGAACCTGATATCTGAAACCTTCGCAGCATAATCCTCCGTTAGGTATATGGAAGATGAGTCCAAGTTTTTCATGATCAGAGGAGGACTAAGCTGGTGCATGTGATCGAGACAATATGCTATGCCCATGGCTATCCGCAACCGTGTAGCCCAGTCCAAGTGTTCTGCTTCTTTTACTGAAAAAATATATATATAAACTTATTTTGGGTGGATAAATACCAGATCGCTGACAAAAAAACACAAGCAGAATGCAAACTATCAAAGAATGACTAAAACACCGTCTAGTTGCAAGACATTTAAGTGTAAAATAAATCAAATTCATGCATTTTGAAAATTTAGCTATTTGGTTGAAGGAAAACCAAATGCAAGGTTTTTTACCAATGAATTTGGAATTCATTTTTTTGTTCAATTTTTTGTGAATCACAAAATTATTAAATTTGAAGAATTTATTGATACATTCCCCCCTCTACCACTGTCCAGCTCCCCCCACCCCCGGCCTCCCAAAAAAAGTAATTTTACTTTAAGGCAGACATAAAAAAGTAATTTCTTATATTTCTAGTGTACTCAATCATATAACTTAAAAATATTTTTAATGTACAACATTAACTTTACACTATTCATTTTACTCTGCATTCCTTCATCAACAAAATAAACAGCCCCTAATGAAAAATCATATGTCAAGTAGCACTGGTGATGTATGCAAGGGGGGGGGGTCAACACAAGTTGAATTTTTCTTGTATTTTCTTGCCTTGTGTCTTTTCATCTTCCCCCTCTCCTTTTATGTTATCTGTCCTTTCATCTTCCATTTGTCCTTTGGATGTTTGTTGGTTTCTTGAAGGCATTGGCTGTTTTCGGTTTGAGCTTATGTAGTTGAAACTCTAGTGGTGCCAGCTCATTAATATCTAGTGGAGGAGTAGCTCATTATGAGCTGATGTTTAGCTCTAAATTCATTATGAGGTGCAAGCTTTTAGGTGAGTGGAACTTGTCTCTTCCTCTTCCTTTGCCTCTTGAGCTGCTGCATTACTTTTCCTTCAATTATGCTGGAACCGTGGCCTTCATTGCTGTGACGTTTGGGATTTTATGAGCTGAAACCAGTGGCATTAAAGCCCTGTTGCTGCGTGCTGAATTCAGTAGCCTTAATTCCATATCCTATGTATGCCGTGGCCTCCTTGGTTGAGATGTGATGCTTGGGGTTTGCTGTAACAGTGGCCTCCTTGGTTGTGATGAGGCGTTTGGGGTTTGCTGAATCCCGTGGCCTCCTCCTTGGTTGTACCGTGAACACCTGGGCTTTGCTGTGCTGGAATCAGTGGCATTAAAAGCTGAGGTGCTGTTTGGATTTTCCATGCTGAAATCGTGACTTTTTGCTTTGCTGTTTGGAATTCCTGTGCAGGAATTTTAAGGCTTTTTTTATGGGAATATGAACAGTTTTTTGGGCTGTTTTTGGACAGTTTTTTGGGCTGTATTGGGACTGTTTCTGGACAGGTTTTTAGAACAGTTTTTGAACAAAATTTGAAGGTTTTAATGGGCTGTTTTGGGACAGATTTCTATACAGAAATCTGGACTGTTTGTATTCCTTCTTTGGTGCCTATAAATAGAGTTGTTTTGTGGCTGTTTAAAAAAAAGGGTTATGTGAATGATTTTTGGAAAGAAACCTGAGGGTTTTCTTGGATAGCTTGCGAGCTATGCCACTTCTTCCTCTCCTCTTCTAGGAAAGCTTGCGAGCTTCTCCTCTTTCTTCTCGGGCTTCTAATCTCTTTCGTCTCTCCGCAAGTGCCATTCCATATGTATCTTTCTTCTCAAAGTGAAGCAACTTTAGGGTGTCGTCAAGTGATTGAGTCAAGTTTGTAAGTCGTTTTAATTTTAAAAAGTTAGTAAGTCATTTTATTTTATTAAAGTAAAGTTGTTTAGTCTAATTTTTGTGAGTTATTGTAATCTTTTATTCTCTAGAAAGACTTCTTTTTTGTGATAAAAAATTTGGGTCCCTCTCCCAAATTTTTGATTGCATCAACTGGACAATGGCTTAATGTTGGGCTGAAATTCTATTTTGGTTCAATGAAATCTTAGGCAGATTGGTAATTTAGTCTCCTTTGGATGTTTGTTTGATAAAGGCTTATTGCAATTCCAATTTCAGTCAGAATTAGTCACGTAAAGCAGTTTTTCATTAATGTAAAACCGATCAGACACTGATCACTTTAAGTAGTAATCTTAAAATATTTGAAGATCGTGCTTAACAGTAATTCTGATTGATTGCATATTTGAAAAGAGCAAGCCTTATTGATTCTGATGAAACTGATGGCAAGTTCTCATTGAAGTAGGCCAATTAGATCCTGATCACTTTAAGATGGTAGTCTTAAGCGTTTGTTAATTTCTTTAACTAATTAAATACTAGAAAATCATCAAGACCTTCAAAATCTTCCTTTAACTTAAATCATGTTAATTGCATAATTCCAGAAGTGCAAACCGACTAAATAAAATGAGTTTGAGAGAGAGAGTCTGATTTTCTAGAGAGATAAAGCAATTTTGAAATTCTGTTTCCCTCGGTTTCGGCTTCCATTTTGGTGGCGGATGGTCACTGTCCATCCACCGGTGGTCCTCAGACATTTCCAATGGGAGATATTCGTCCATCAACTGGGGTTTCTTCAGTGCATTCTCGTTCTAGTTTGAAGTCCTCTAGTCATTCTTCTAGCAAAGTTTTTAATGTGTTGTCGGGTGGTTCCTCCTTACTGGAAGTTCGCAACAGACGATCAAAGAGAAACCTTTAGTCATTAATGAAGGTGGGTTGTTGAATGTTAGAAGGTTGCGGATGTTATTGGGAAGGGTAAAGAAGTGGTGGTGGATGTTGGTTTCAAAAGCCCAAAATTTGCTAATTCTAATTCCTTGGGTATCGGAGGTAACGGGAATTTGGATACGGAGGCCACATCCTCAGATGGGTTAAAGATTTATGTAAAGAGATTTGGGAATTCGATTTTAATTCCTAAAACATCAGAATATCCGATTAGTAAAAATGGCATGTTGCTACATGGCTCAATTGCTTCGGAAGCTAATAGTGATATTGCTGACAAGGTTAATGTTCGATGTTTTGAGAAGCCTAATGTTGAAGTTCACCAAATTTCGGATGATCGTGAGAAGGTTAGCCAATATGATTCAAGTGATTTGAATTTGGCTGACCAAGGAATTAATGAATCGTCATTACCAACCATGAAGGATCCTATTGGGAATGGCATGCCTAGTGTTTGGAGTAGAAAGCCAAATATAAGAATTGATAATTTGGATTTGGAGTCTTTCTTAACGGAATACGGGAAAGCTGTGAAGTTGCATGTGGAGAATGAGAGTGGGAGAATACTAGGAAGCTACAAAATGCTTTAGTTATCAAAGTGTTTGGAAATAACATTCCATTTCATGTGATTAGCCTTGAATTGAGAAGGCAATGGAGTCGTTTCGGTAAATTTCATCTCACCATGCTGGGCTTAGAATGGGTTTTTTGTTCATTCAATGAATCAGAGGCCATGGATTCAAATCTTGACTGAAGGGCCTCGGTACATTAATGGTCACATCATTGGTGTTGACAAGTGGTCACCTTCCTTCTCTCCTTCTTCAGTGAAGGGCCTATCAGGTCCGGTGTAGATTAGAATGCCAAATCTTCCATCGCAATGTTGGGATGAGATTAATGTTTGCATAATAGCATCTCAAGTAGGTAAGCCGTATATGTTGGATGGGAATATTTCAATGGGGAAGGAGAGAGTTTGCTATAGTTTGTGTTCGGATTATGTTGGATAGCCAGCTTCCCTTAGGTGTGTCGGTTGAACAAAGTTCTGGTAGGTTCTTCCAGAAAATTGAATAAGAAAGAGTCTCTTAATTATGTTTTAAGTGTGGTAAAATTGGTCACTATAAAATAATTGTTCAGAAGTGAGATCGAAGGAGGTTAAGGGTGGAGTTTCTCAACCTGAGATGCACTGCTCTAGGGATAAGGATTTGCCTGGTGTTGTTGCTGTTCAGGATTCTAAGGGAGGTAGTGGAGCTGCTGATATGGAAAAAAATGGATATGGTTATGGACCTTGGATCCATGTCAACTATGGTAAGGGAAGATTTAAGTTTTCTGATATGAGGGGGAATCAGAATGTTGTCACAGCTGTAGGGTGAATCAAGTTGAAAAGGTTGTGCCTCGGGACGTTGGGGATAAAGCAGATCTTGTTGATGATACAAGGGTGGTGGCTGGTCCAGAGCAGATTATTGGAGGTGGTTCTTTGTCTTCAGCTAATCCAATCGGTGAAGTTGATGTTAATCAAAATTTGAAGGTATTGTCTCCTTGTGATGCTGCAATTTTAGACTTGGGTAAGAAGTGTAATTCTATTTCATCTCCTATTATTCATGATGTTAATAAGTTTGATGTGTTAAATGGGGTTGGTGAAGAGGTGGGGTCGGATCTTAATGTTGGATGTGAGGAGGAGGATGTTGTTGCTAAATCTGGCGGGGATAAGATGGTGGTTGTGGTCTCCTAATGTGTCCGAGAATGATAAAAGCTTTTTGGAGGCGACTGTGCCTGGTTTTAAGGATGGAGGTACTTTATTTGTTAAAAGGAAGCTCGATAAAGAACTTAAGAGGCTAGGTCCTTTTATGTTGGTTCCTAGAAGTAGAAAAATGGATGTGGGGAATAAAGATAAAGTGGAGGATTGTTCCCCTTCATATTATTAATGATGTATGTTACTTTTTGTAACTGTAGAGGAGCTAGAAAAATTCAAGCTTCTCTCTACCTTAAGGAATTTGTTAAGGAGTATGATGTGGTTTTTGTTGGTTTCTTGGAGACTAACTTCTATTGATAGGAAGTTAATTTGCTTATCGGTGTAGTTGTCTGGAGGTATCCTGGTGTTATGGAAGTTGAATTTGGCTTCTTTTTCTACTTTGGAATCTTCTTATCAATGTGTGATTGGTGAGTTAGATATCCATAATAAAGAAGTTTGGAGGATCTCTACTATTTATGGGAATAAATATGTTTATAAAAGAAGGGAGCTATGGAACAAAGTTGAAATGCTTTCTTCCAAGGACATTCCATTGTTGGTGGGTGGAGATTTTAATTGATTGTTGTCCAAAGGTGAAAAAAGGGGAGGGAAAATGTTTATGTTTTCCCAAGGACCCAACGAGATGAAGCCTTTTTTAACTAATATTGATTATCATGAGGTTGAATATATTGGGCCAAAATTCACTTGGTGTAATAACAAAGGTTGGGGGAGCTTGGATTTTGGAGAGATTGGATAGGTACTTTTTTTTTGGATAGGTACTTTGTAAACTCAACTACTTTGAATGCTTCTCAGTTGATGGTGGTGTGGCATCTTACAAGGGTTGCTTCGAATCATTACCCCATTATTTTAAATCTTTGGAGTTATAGGACACAATGGAGAAAAAGGATTCATGTAGCCGACCCCACGTAGTGGGATAAAGGCTTGATGTTGATGTTGATGTTGGAGTTATAATCCTAAGCCCTATAGGGTCATAAGATTTGAAGGTACTTGAGCTTCTCATTGTGCTTCATCGGCTATTGTACTAAAAGCTTGGAATAAGAGGACGATGGGGAGTTATTCTGAAATTCTTAATATCAAAGTTTAAAAGGGCCAAACGCATTATACTATTGAAGTAAAGCGAAGCTTAAAGATCTTAATCAATTGAAGGATTGTCTTAAAAAGGAAATTCTGGAGTTGCAAATGGAGGAAGCGAATGTAGGTGGCCTCTCTAATGAGAAGATTTTGATTCTTAGATCGAAGGTGAATGAACTTAATAGTACCTTGTTCGTTTGAATACTTGGTGGAGGCAACGGGCTAAGATCAAATGGATGGAAGATGGGGATACTAATTCTAAATTTTTTCATTCTTTTGTAAGTGCCAGAAGGAATGCTAATCGTATTTACAATATCAAGGATGGGAATGGGTGATAGTTGAAGATCAAACTCAGATTAAAGATATCTTTTTCAATTTCTTTAAAGAGAAGTAGCAGGCTAGAAATTGTGTGTTGGAGGGTTGGCCATCCCCACTGTGTGTGCTGAATGAAGTTAATAGGAGGTTGCTGGAGGCGAAATTATCTATGGAGGAAGTTATAGGAGTGGTGAATATACTTGGTGGTAATATATCACCAGGAAATGATGGGATTTCTTATTCATTTATTAAGGCATATTGGTCCATTATTAAATCAGATGTGTGGAATGCTATCAACCATTTCTTTGCCACTGGATGAGTGGACTCTGATTGGAAGGATACGTTGATTGTGCTCATTCCAAAGGTGGATAATCCTTTGGTTCCATCTAACTTCAAACCAATAAGTTTGTGTAGGAAGATATATAAAGTGGCGGCTAAAATTCTCCTAAATATACTCAAATTTATAATTTCAAAGCTCATTTCTAAAGAGCAAGCAGCTTTGTGAAGGGACATTCTCTATCCAAGCATGTGTTGATAGCTCAAGAAATGTTTCACAAATTCAAATTTTCTAAATATTCTAAAGGTTTGGTTTCATTTAAAATCGATATGGAGTAAGCCTATGATAGTATGGGGTGGAGTACTCTGGAGCAAGTGTTAAACTACTATGGCTTTCCTTTGAAGTTTTCAAGGCTTATAATGGAGTTGTGTGGAGGATCCCAGGTTTTCAATTTTGATTAATGACAAGTCTTCCAACTAGAGTAAAGCTAGAAGTGGGTTTCGACAAGGTTGTCACTTATCCCCATTCTTATTTATTTTATGCTCTCAATTGTTATCAAATGCTTTAATTCATAAAGGCAATAAGATTGGTATTAAAGTTCATCCAAATGTTCCAAGGATCTCTCATTTGCTTTATACATATGATATTTTGATTTTTGCTGAAAGCTAATATTAAGGTAATGAAGAGGATCACGAAAATTTTGTTGGACTTTTGTAGTTGGTTGGGCCAAAAGGTTAACTATCAAAAATATGTCAGTTTTTGGGAAAGCTGTGAAAAGGAGGAAGAAAATTATATCTCATTTGATGGGGTTTAAAGTTGTTAAAGAGATGAACTATTTTGGTGTGAAGATTGCTCTGTGGAGGCTCGTGGCTGCTAATTTTCAGTATATTCTTGATAAAACTATGGGGAAACTTAATGCTTGGGGGAATAAATTTATTTCTTTAGCTAGGAGATTTACTCTTATGAAATCTGTTATTCTCTCGCTTCCAGTTTTTCATTGTACTCACTCTCTTGTTCCTAGTGGAGTACTGGCTGAAATTGATAAGTTGTGTAGGGATTTTAATTGACATAAACAAGATAAGAGAAAGGGCCTTCATTATGTGAGCTGGGGAGTGTTGTGTAAGCAGTGCGTGAACGTGGGCATTATACTTGTGTAAGCAAGGTGGGCCCTTTAAGGGCGAGTTGGCCTGGAAGTTCCTTAATTAGACAGATTCTTTTTTGTACAAGGTTCTAGAAGCAAGGTACAGTTCTTGGAGTTAGTTTTCTGAAGCTAAGCATAGCTCGTCGGTCTCTTGGAAGATTATTTTGAATGGTGCTAAAGCTCTTCATCCCATTGTTAGATTGAAGATTGCAGTAGGTAGTTCTATTAATGTATTCAAGGATGTTTGGTTGTTGGACAAGTGTTTTAACAAATGGCTTATATTTGTCTCAACTCTAGAGAGCAATGATATGACTGTGGATAAATTCATTATGGATCGAGAATGGAATAAGCAGCAACTTCAAAATTATTTTAGGGAGGATTTGATCATGCTGATTTGTCAAGTCCAGATTTATCTGGAATTGACAGAAGACCAAGTTAATCAAAGCTCAGGAAGATATATTTTTGCTTTAGCATTTATCTCTTTGGTGCAACATCCAATTGAAAATTTGTATTGGAGTTGGATTAGAAAGTAAAACTTACTCCACGTGTGAAAGTTTTCTGGTGGCGGTTGTATCATAATGCTATTCCTACTTGTCAATTTTTGGAGCATAGAAGGTTAACAAATGGTAATTTATGTCCTAGAGGGGGTATGGCAATAGAAGATTATGAACATGTGGCTGTGAATTGCTTGAAGCTTATTCAGGTAATAGAATATTTGAATAAATGGGGCTTCTGTATTCTTTCTTTGGTCTCATTTCAAGAATGATGCACATGGTTGGAGAATTGTGCATCCAAGAACAAGTTTTTGGTAAACCTTTATTGTTCTGTTGTTGTTCTATGTTGGAAATCTAGGAATAAAGTTGTGTATTGTGGCAAGGAGGATAGTAGTCTTTTATTGCAGCAAATTCTGTTAGCCTTGCTTCAATATCTTCTTTGGTTGGATGTGATATGGTAAAGTCGGGCTTCTGGGGTGCTAATCAGCTAGATCAGTTGGTCAATAAATGTTGGCACCCTCCTCCTCCCGTTTGTATCAAAGTTAATGTAGATGCTTCCTTACAACCGTCATATTAGGCGGGATCGTTGGGGGTGTATTCCATAATCACAAAGGGAGCTTTTATTGGCATTCGGATTCAGTGGTGTACATTGCGATGTATATCGGTTGGAAATGTTTGCTATCCATTCCTTGGGTTCGGTCATGAAAGATTGGATGTTGCGTTATAAGGGAATTATAACTGAAGGAGATAATGTTAACGTCATCAAGTTTCTTCAAGATGGTTTAAAGAAGATGGGTGGTAATAAGGCCGGCATTGGGATGGAACAATTTGTGTTCCTTAAAGATTTTCATCATATTATTTTTAATTGTGTGGATAGGGATTGTAATAAGTTAGCTGATGTCTGTGCTAACCTTGCTCTTAGTTATAGTTTTCTTTGGGTATGCATAATATTCCTCCTCATTTTCTTCATCTGTTAAAGGATGAATGTGACTGTATTGGTAGTTTGTATTAGGCCTTTCCTTCTTAATAACATTGCTATTGCATCTTTCAAAATAAAATAAAATAAAATGAGTAAAAAGCCACATCTATTATGCAAACAGTATATAATTCATTTTTAATAAGCTATTTTTTCCAGTAAAGATAAGAGTGATAAAGTTACTCACCATGCAAATGCTCAAATAGCGTTCCATTAGGAGCATATTCAAATACCATCATCCTGGTGAAAGGTTCCTCTTCCTCACAGTAGCCGAGAAGATTGACAAAATTCTTGTGGTTCACCTTAGAAAGTGTTGATAACTGAATTCATAGAAATCATAAGGTTTAGAGCACAATAGGCATCACATTTGTCTGAAAAAAAAGGCAACTTCTAGGTTACCTTCTTTCTAAATTGGGATTCACATTGTTTTGACCAATCTTTTGAAGATGCTATCAGAGTAGACACCACTGCTATTTCTACTCCACTGGAAAGGGTTCCTTTGTAGAACTTGCAGTCGGGTAAAGATCCGATAATATTGCTGAAATCCTCACAAGCTATCTCAATTTCTGATCGTTTAAGTGATGGTACACCTGTAATGAACTCCCTTATGAAATAGGTACCCGAAACATCCGTTTTGGAATTTTAAGCAGTTGGAGTGAAGCCAAACCTGTCACAAATGCCTTTTGTAACTGCCCACTTAGTCCTGTTGACCAAGGCCTGACAGTGACAACCTTGTTGGCTCGGCAGCAGAAAACAAAAAATATGGTCAAGGCAAGAAGAAAGGAAACTCCACCAATTATTGAAATGTATACAGTCCGAGAGATTGTATGTTTTCCTTGATTAGTCTCTCTTACTGATGAAGGGCTTATGGTTGGAGAAGGTAATGACTGAGAAGGGTTAGGAGCCAAAATTGTAGGATTAAGGCTGAAAATTGGAGCAAGAGCAGGAACCTCACTTGTTGGTGAAGCAGAGGGTGCAGGGGCAAGAAAATCACTAGGAGAAGGTGAAGGTTGACTTGCTGGAACGTTATTGCTAGGAAACGGTGGGAGGAAAATTGGCAAAGGTATAGCAGCACTAGATGGTAATGGTGGCAAAGATGGCCTTGATTGATGTATCAATTCCTGGGAAGATGGAAAATGGGTTGGCGATGAAGAACTTTTCTGAGTGATCTCGTTACTACGATACTGTTTTTTTCCTTTCCAACCCACTTGCAAAAGTTTCCGTGCAACACCATTGTCGGCATTCCTAATCAATATAAGAGCAATTTCTGCTAAGAACCACATTGGTTTAAAAAAATTAAGATAGTTTAGAATACAAATGGCATGCAGTCATTGGCAATCCTTCAATGTTACATTATCAAAATTTGAAGTGCTGCAAAGTATTTTTAATGTGAAACCACATGCGGGCCATATAAATAGGCCTCAAAATGACAAGACAACAAAAGACTAAAATGCCCCTCGGGCTACAATAACGACCAACTACCCATAAGGGCAAAAACGGAAAAACATAAAAATCAAATAAACTACTACATAAAATGATGAAAATAAAGGTCATGATCGTGACCGTCGATCTCCGGCATCTCCTGATGGTATATGTGTCGCAATCTCTGACGATGTCCCCATCAATTTTTCAAAGTGTGGAGTCAGATTTTTATTAACTATCTTGGATAAAATTTTATCTTGATTTTTCAGGATTAATGACTACCAATATAAGATCCATTACAATTTGATTTTTTTTTTTTAATTGTGGTTACCTAACTCAATATTAATTTACATTTGATTTCCAAATATGATGACTAACTAACTTCAACTCCATTTGCACTCAATACTTCACATGTGGAGCCAGGTTTAGCCTCCCAACACAAGGTATTTGATCTTAGCACTGTGCCCAGCACTTGTCACATCCCTTCATTATGTACAATCACACATCTCAATTCACACATGTGCAGAGCCCGCTTGCCCTTCCTTTGCTCTGCTCATGGTGTAGCTATTTCTCGCGTCACCTTTCCCATTTGCGCTTATGCCCGAGACACATCTACACTTAAGCCATGCCCTAGCAATAGTTTGCCACACATACTACTGATATCAACTAGAGAACCATCCATGGTTGCAGACCTACCATCTTTCTTGCTTGAGAACCATTTCTCTCACCTCCAAACGGCTTTCACATTTACTCGCTCAAACTCTGTCTTGTGTCCTAGTCTTTATCGGGTAGCACATCTCCTCATTTTCTCACATTGGCTACACCTAGGTTTTATTTTGAACCTCCAATTCGTTCCCTATTGCCGCCATTGTTCATGGATCCCTTCTTCAAGAAGGATCCTCCTACTTCGTATCTTTAGAAATTGTGCCTCTTGCTACTCTCACTTCTAGTTTATTTGCAAATATAATTTGTTCATTATTCAAGAGTTAATGTCTCTCCATCCAACCACTTCCTTTTATTTTTTTCAACATAATTCATTTCCACCTCAATGCAAGCAACCATCCCATTGTGAGATAATTTGTAAAATTTTCATTGAAGATGATATCTCTATGCTTGTTAATCCACTCCCTTTTTATGTTGTTAATAAATTCTCTTTGGTCCACCCCAACCTAGAGGTTATTCATAAATTCACGGTAGGATTCCACTAAATTGCTGACTATTTTGTTGGCCTAATTAACTCTCATCATACATTGCAAGAGTTTTCTTGAGCTTAACCCTCCTTATGAGGAAGATTCATGCATATAAATTCATTACATTGTATAAATTTCTATGCATATTTTGGAGTTCCCAAGTGAAGAAGTTAGCGTGACTGACTATGCTGTGCTCATAATCATATGGAGTAGAATTAAATGTGTTCAACACTCACAAACCAATCTATAAGAATAAAAGCCTCTTCCTTAATGGCATGGTGTAAGACCAAAGGGAACTTTCTACATATATGTAAATTCTTAAGTGCACAACAGGAGGAATGAACAAGTAGTTTTTGGTGTTAAAGATGAGAGCTACTTCCATCTACTAGGTAATTATGTGAGGGCGAATGAGAAATTCAATGTTGTGTAAGGGTAGACGATTATGGATCATCCTATCCACAAGAATCCATTGACAAGGTGATCAAGTGTGAGTTGTATGTGAGTTTTTCCTAGTTATCCGCACACTGGTGAAAAGCATTTTGCTTGTAATCCTCTAGTGGTCTAGAGAAGTAAAAGGCATAAAACCCATTATGATCTATCGTGGAGGAGATTTACTGAACATGCCCTGTAAATTTTTTGAACTGGAGTTTCCACATAATGATATTGTGTTCTGTTTGGTTGTTTTGTTCAACTTTTCTTTTGCTGTTAGTGAATAGATTTGGAGATAGCATTGCACGTTTTCTTCACCTATCCTGCGGTTAAGACTTATCATGTGTTAATTCCAGCATAGTATCTTGTTGAATATTTTTTGCTATGTTTGGCTTTTGCACTCTTATTCTTTCCATCTTTTAACAAAGATTCTAACAACTTTCATATAGGCTCTCCCTCATCTTCAATGACGCTGCCAACTATTTTCTCTAATATATTCACCACTCACAATTTGCCATTTCTATCACTCATATATCATTCTAATTTTTTGCAACATAAACTCTACTTGTCCATACCTTACTAGTTTCTTGGCCTTCAAGTCCCTCCAACAAACAATTTCATAAGATTTAGAGAAATTTTCTATGTTCATTAAATGCAAAGTACACCAGCACTCTCACCAAGAAAAAACACTAATAATGCTACTTATATTGTCCACAGTTGCACCTTTAATATATATATATATATATATATATATATATATAACTGTCTTCATATACCTATCATATTTAGTTACCACATGTGAAGACAGACCTGCAAGTTAGCTTAGAAGAATAAAATAGAGAAAGGGAGATCAATGCAGGAGAACATTCTTTCCATTTCACCCAAAGATATCTCGGTACACTGCAATGCATTTGTATAAATAGCTAAAGAATAGTATAGAATGTATGCTAGCAGGAGCCGTTAGTGACAGCCGGCTACAAAGTAGGGAGATAGTGCCAGCTGATGTAGTTGGAGCAGGATAGAGTATGAGTTCTCGCGGTGCATGAGAATGTGTTCTAACAGCCCCTCCTCAAATTGAGCTTGTGTGGAACAAATGCTCAATTTGTCCTAGAGATCTATAAATCTATTGGATTGAGAGGTTTGGTCAGCAGATCTATTGATTGATCAATTGAGTTGATATGTTGGATTGTAACTTCTCCTTTGTCGATATAATGCCTTATGAAATGATAATCTATCTCAATGTGCTTAATCCTTGCATGAAAAATAGGATTATGAGCTAGGGCCATGGCTGAAGTGTTGTCACAGTAGATGGGTATATGAGTGGTGAATAGACGAGCTAAGAGCGATAACGAGCTAAGAGCGATAACGCCGTCATCGGGTGGTGTATAAGCCAAAATATCTGACACATTAAAAGTCGGCGAAGTGTTGCAACCAGCAGGTAATGCGACGGAATAAGCATTGTCATTAACTTTGGCTGTAACAGGGATGGGTCCAATCTTCCGGCGAGACAACTTGGAGTATGTTCCAGGTGGGAATCGTTCTCTACGCAGTTTTACCATTACTAAATCCCCAACATTAAATAGACGATGACGACGATACGCATCAGCCGCTTCCTTGTAGCATTGTTTGGACTTGAGAATGTGTTGGCGAACATTAAATAGCATCTCAGTATAGTGCTCCGTGAAATTGGCGGCAGCAGTGGATTTGCATTTAGGTAGAATAGAAATGTTTAGAACAGTGTTAGGATGCTTCGTATAGATAATGCTAAAAGGATCTTTACCTGTAGATCTGTTCGTCATGGAATTGTAAGCAAATTCTGCCTTGCTTAAAACTTCCTCCAATTGTCAAGGATGCTCCTGAACCAAATACCTTAGCATGTTGCCTAAGGTGCGGTTAACGACCTTCGTCTGGCCGTCAGACTGTGGATGATACACCGAACTAAGACGTAAGTCTGTGCCCAAACTTTTTCAAAGCTCTCGCCAGAAGTGGCTTTTGAATTTTGCATCTCGGTCCGAGGTCAGACTCCTAGATAGTCCATAAAGGCGAACAATTCCCTCAAAAAAAAAGTGAGCAATCACTACTGCATTAGAAGGTTTCTTACAAGAGATAAAATGAGCCATTTTTGAGAATCTGTCAATGACCACCATGATTGAGTCATTTCCCCGTTTAGTTCTCAGCAACCCCAGAACAAAGTCTAAGCTGAGATCTTCACAAAATAGAATTCGGAACTGGTAGTGGCATGTAAAGGCCGGTATTTTGAGCTCCACCTTTGTAATTTTGGCAAATGGGACAACTGTCAACTAAACGATATACATTGTGAGTGTTATGCCTTCCCACATGACTTGCAAGTGCTCCACCATGAGCTTCCTAAATTAAGTGTTGTCACCAAGAAGACACGGGAATACACAACATATTCTTTTTAAATAGGTATCCATGCCGAATTGAATACTCATCCACCATCGGCTATCCATGGCATTGACTCCAGATTTCACCGAAATCGGGATTTGTCCCATACAGGCCTTTGAGGCAATCCAAACCTGTTATTTCAGTTTGTAAGGTCATCAATAGATTTATTTTCCTACTTAGAGCATCATCCACCCAGTTGTCCACACCTGGCTTGTGTTTAATTGTGAATGAAAACCTTTGTAAGAACATTAACCAACAGGCATGCATGCAATTGATCATCTTTTGACTGTTTATATATTGTAGTTCCTTATTGTCGCTACATAGTATGAAATCTTGGTGAAGTATTGTTGCACTGTTTGAAGGCACGGATAATGGTATAGAGTTCTTGCTCATATGCTGCCCATTTTTGACGAGACAGACATAATTTCCCACTAAAGAAGGCTATCGGCTTGCCCTCTTGGGAAAGGATAGCACCTACGCCAACAGATGAGGCATCTGTATCCACTGTAAACAACATGTCAAAATCAGGAAGAGCAAGAACGGGGGCAGAGCGGAGGGCACTTTTGATTGCGTCGAAACTTTGTTGTTGTTCTTCAACCCATGAAAAGAATTTGGACTTGAAACATTTTGTGACTGGGCCATAATAATACTGAAGTTTTTGATAAACTTATAATAAAAAATTGGCCTAACCGTGGAAACTCCGAACCTCAAAGAACAACTGAGGAGTCAGCCATTCAGTGATAGCAGTGATCTTCTTAAGGTCCATGTGAATGCCTGCCACCGAAATTATAAATCCCAGGAAGCATACAGTAGGAACACCAAGCTCGCACTTTGAACTATTGATAAATAGTTTTTGCTCCTGTAATATCTCGAAAAGAGTAGCTAAATGCCCCAAATGCTGCTGCCAGGAGGTGATATACACCAATATATTATCAAAATAGACAATGCAAACATTTTCCAAAAATGGCTTCAACACTTCATTCATCATCCTCATGAAGGTAAACGGAGCATTACACAATCCAAATGGCATGACTTTCCACTCATACAGTCTTTGGGATGTTTTGAATGCAGTCTTTCATTCATCCCAGAGGAGTATACGAATCTGATGGTACCCACTTCGTAGATCCAATTTGAAGAAATAGAAGCTCCCATAAACTGATCTATCAATTCGTCGATACGGAGCACCGGAAATCTATATTTAATGGTTATTTTATTAATGGCCCTTCTATCAAAACACATTCACCAACTGCCATCCTTCTTTGGAACTAATAATGTGGGCATGGTGCAAGGACTCACACTGGCCTGTATTAATTGTTTCTCTAGTAGCTTGTCAACCAATTCTAGTAGGATTTGTTGTTCCTTTGGGTTGAGGAGGTAATATGGAAGGTTCGGTAAGCTGGAACCAGGCGCAAAATCAATTTGATACTGAATGTTTCTGAAAGGTGGAAGTTCGGCTGGCAAGTCATCCGGTGCAAAATTCTTGTATTACTATAGAAGCTTCATAATATCATCAGGTAGTTTGTTTGGGCCCGAGGGTGGAGTACGCTCAGCTATTACTAAAGCAATGCGGGTTCTGAGACTAAGTGCATGGCGGCCTGTTTTGAAGTTCCCGGGGAGGTTTTGATCTCAACAGAGCTGGGTAGCAACTTTAATCTCTATCCCTTCCACTCGAAGGAGTATATGTTGGCCCCATAGTCATACGTGGCTCCTACGTCAAATTGCCAAAGCCTTCTCAATATAAGGTGACAAACGTCCATTTCGACGACGTTGCATACCACCTCGCACACGTACTGCTTGCCGATAGAAAAAGTGATTCGACAGGACTCAACAATCGCAATTTCCATCCCTTTTTTAACCCAACTTATCTTATATGGATTTGAATTTTTGGAAGTCTTTAATTGCAAATTTTGAACCACATAGTGGGATATCACGTTTTCGGTACACCCGCTGTCTATGAGGAGGTTACACACTTTGCCATTGATAGTAAACCGAGTCTAAAATAGAGCATGTCATTGTGAATTAATACTTTGTCTGGGAGCCAATAGCAACTTTTCTAAAATAGCGATCACTGGTTCTCCCTCGTCTGCGTATACATCTTCAGGTTCTACACCACCGTTGGATTCAGCTTCTATGGATCTGCCACCTTCCTCGAATTCAGTAAAGTGTGCTTGTTTTCTTTGTGGACATTCATTTGATTTATGTCCCTGCTGAAAACAATGAAAACATTTGATTATTGATAGGTTAGCATAAGGGTTATATTTACCTTGGGACCTCATTATCGCCTGAGTAATGGACCAAATTGAGTTTAGTTCGAGCTTATCCTGGATGCTATCTTTGAGATCACCGATGTAGCAAGCTACCAATTGATTGACCGGTTCATTTAGGTTATTCCTAGCGCTCAACCTATTGAATTCTTCAGTATACTCACTTACCGATCTTGTCCCTTGCAAACAATGTTGTTATCTCATATAGAGAATTTGCTCAAAATCAGTAGGTAAAATTTGGGTTTACAACAATTGCTTCATACGGATCCATTCCCTTTTCTTTGTCTCAGTTGCAATGTCTGTGCTCACCAGGCGCTAGCTCCTCCTCTCAATCTACATGCTACATACTTCACTTATTTACTAGGATCAATTTCCATGTAATGAAAGAAGTTCTCAATAGCTTTTTCCCAATCGAGGTAATCCTCAATGTGTAAATGGCCATAAAAAATGGGATATCTAATTTAACCTTAAATTCATTATGATGATACGACATAGGCTGGTGGTATCCGTGCAAATGATTAATCTTCAGAAAGTGGTATGTCCCTCCTTCAGCAAGGCAGGCAATGCAGAAAAGTTTTATAAAATCTAACGCAATGAGGAAGGACTATTATTCAGTATGAAGCAGAATTTACCTCTTTATCAAGATATGTTCCACATCTTATCAATACTCCTACAGAGAAATGTTTTGAAGCATGACAAGAAAAGAAAAGCATCTTGTTATCTACTATGTACATATTGTTTTTGTGCAACAGTAGAGTCAATAGAACATTTATATGGATGTATGAAGCATGACAAAACAAGTATAGGATCTTAAATTAAAACTTAATAAATATTAAATTAAAAAAAGTTGGCTATGAAATGATATGACAACTGCTTTACATATGGGGTAAAGTGACCCCGAATGACCCCGAATGAGGCAAAAGAGACCTCTGTGAAATTCAAGAAAAAAGAGACCTTTATGAAATTCGATGCAAAATGGACCCCTAATGAGGCAAAAGGGACCTCTATAAAATTTAATGGTGATAATGTCAGGTTTATCTGGGCTCCATTGAACATTCTTATGAATATTAACTTTATGAGAAATGATAGTCATAACTCTTAGAAGACTAATTATGATATTTTGTATAGGCCTCATATGATACAAAAGATAATGCTAAATATGATTTTTATGTTTTGCAAATTATTTTAGATTTGATTCGGTTAAGATTTCAATTATGTTAATTCTATAATTCTTGCGATTTATTTTTTATTTAAATTGCATAACTTTATGAGCTTCATAGCTCATTAGATTTTTATTCTGGCTTTTGTTATAGAAAAGGGCAAAGATAAAGAGGAAGTTGAATAGCCTCTAGCCACTTTAAAATTTTATGCTTTGTTGTATACCTGGTATATGAGTCTACAGCAGAGATATATAGACTATTTATTACTGTAACATTTTGAAGTTTGTTGGGCTCTGTAGTCATCGATGGATGAATAAAATGAGATATTTTGAGATGCTTCCGTATATTGAGGAATATATTAAATGAAGATTGACTATAGATTTATGATCATGAGTTTTAATTTCATGATTGTTGTTTCTAGGTTGCACCCTATGTTGCCAAGGGGGTGATTTGGGGTGTGACAATACGTAGCTTCTCAACAACCATCATTTTTATTCGAAGTAAAATTTACATGCGTATGCTTTTAAACACAAAAATCAAGGGTATCTTTCATCTCATGAGGTTAAACATAATTTATATTTAAAGAATTCTAATCAAATTTTTAGACATCACATGGAGAGTAAGAGGAGTCGTTAATCTCCCCAAGTGAGTTTGCATAAGAAGCTCTTCCTCAAATGATCTTTTCCTCAACATAGAACTCATTAAGAGCTGCCCAAGTACTTGAATAGCTATCATGCAACAACACTTGTACATTTTTACAACAAACATTGTTAAGTCTTGTTATTTAATTTTATTTGTATTACTTGATGTAATCATTCTTTTAGCATTGAACCTCAATCTTAAACTATAAATAGAGAGTAAGAGGATGAGCATAGCATAATATGATTGACTGAGATCTAGTGAAATTTCTAGAGCTTATCTATCAAGTTTTCTCTTTCTCTCTATTTTTCCTTTCTTAGGCTTGTTCCGTATTTGCTAGTAAATTTCTAATAACACCCGCAGACATATATGGATCAAACACGTCCACAACAACATTAGTGCATAAAATTGCATTTGCAGGCACACCATGATATCAATTCACTGGGATCAATGCTACATTAATAATTTTCAGCCAGGAGAAACTAACCAATGGATGCTCCGGATACTCAATTTGTTGATAAGGCAATCAGGTCCAAACTACCAACCGAGAAAAACCATTATGAAAAACATAAAATTAAGCAAGTAATTAGGGCAAATTCCCATCACTCACTGAGACGCAACTCTTCCATCAGTGCATTCCGCACCACACAACGACCATGGATCAGAAGCGCCCTCCTCATTCCAATCCGCTATAACGCCGAACGGATCCACCAACTTCTCCTTCAACCTCAACAGAGCCTTACCTGCACCATTCTTCATACTGAACAATAACACCAACAAATAGAGAGAGAGAGAGAGAGAAGAGAGAGAGAGAGAGAGAGAGAGAGAGAGTACTAAAAAACCCCTGACCTTCAACGCTGACAGCAGCAGCGATTTCCAACTCCCAACAGAGCAAAATCAAAGTAGCAAATCGCCATGATAGACTAAACCACCCCATCTCCTCTAAAACCGAAGAAACTTAATGAGGGAGCTGCAAAGGAATTCAGGATCCATAGTAGAGTCAAAAAAAGGGAACTTCCGTGGAGTGTCGGGCACGCGGAAAGAAGATATT